>NW_027043029.1:865000-1002500 GCF_036013475.1 Columba livia
AGTAGCTGTGCCTGGAGCACGATGAGCTCTGAGCCAGGCCTGAGGACTCCATCCAGGAGAGCCGCTCTCTGCAGGGCAGGGCCCAGGCCCGTCCAGGAGATGGGGCAGAGACAGGCACACACACCTACACATGGCTCAGGCAGGCACCAGAGGTCCCAGGCTGAGCTGAGACACGGCCCCTGGGCCCCTGCAGGAGATGGTCCCCAGGGAGGCCGGTCCCAGCCACTGAGGCCTTTGAGCACCCCAAGACCCTGTAGACACGGATGGCTGGTAGCTTTGGAGACTGAGTCTTGGCCCAGATGGACCTTCTCTCTGATCAGGACTTTTGTTCTCAGATTCTTTTGTTTAGCTATGTTTTTTCCAAAGCAAGGATCTCAGGCATTACTAAAAAGGAGAACAAGGAGAAAAAGAAATCCATGTCACACACCGCACACTATCCCATGTGTGTATGAGTTTTGACGCAAATGTCCAAAATGGCAGTAGCTTCCTTACTCTTTCAGTACTCCAAAGAGTATCTCTTAAAGGCTTTCCATAAGTTCTGAACCTCTTCCCACCAATCAAGGTAGGCAAATAACTCCGAGAAAGGTGCAAGTCACACAGGAGGTGTGGAAGGTTTACCCTGCAGCTGAAGTGCATTTTGCATCCCCTGTACAGATGGCCAACTGTGGATCTTGGTTTGGGTAGAAAAGGAAACATGACTGCAGTAGCAGCAATGGACTCTTTTTGCTCATTTGGGAAGAGTCATCATTTGCCTGGCTGTGCTTTGGGAATGGATTCAAAGCGAGTCTTATTTCCATGGCGGTCTGTTGGCACTGTCCAGCCCAGCCTATGGCTCTGGTCACACTTGGGATTTTCTCCACGCTGCAGTGGTGAAACCATCCTGTTATCCCCTCAGAAAAGGCTTTGTGACCCTGGTCCTCCTCGCTGTGGGGCCTCATGGACATCAGCTCTGGTGCAGAGAGGGGACAGCTACCAGGGCTCTTCTCTTGGTTGCAGGGCTGGTTTCTGCCATGACTGGAGGGAAGAGCAGGAGCTTTGTCCTGGAGAGCCAAACGGCAGAGAAGGCATCAGGGACAGCCAGCAGCTGTGCCCAGCACGTGGCCACCAAGGGCAGGGACAGTCCCCTGGAACTCCTTGGCACCGGGACTGCCTTGGGGCCAGCACCTCAAAGGCTTCCTGCAAAGGGTGCCAGGTGGGGCTGTGGTGGGGGGGCTTTGCAGCTTCCCCCTGCTAGGGAAAGGAGGAGAAAGGAAAGAAGGGAAGTGAGGTATAGTTCAGCTGTAAGGGACCTAGAATGACCATCTAGTCCCACTGCATGACCAATTCAAGGCTGATCTAAAGTTAAAACAGGGTAGTAAGTGCATTGGCCAAATGCCTCTTGAATGCTGAGGCTTGGGGCATCAACCAGCTGTCACAGAATCACAGAATGGTTTGGCTTGAAAGGGACCTCTGGAGATCATCTAGCCCAACCCACCTGCTAAAGCAGGTTCGCCCAGAGCATATCGCACAGGAAGGTGTCCAGGCGGGTTTTGAATGTCTCCAGAGGAGGACACTCCACAACCTCTCTGGACAGCCTGTTCCAGTGATCAGGCACCCTCACAGTAAAGAGGTTTTTCCTAATATTCAGATGGGACCTCCTATGCTGTGCCCGTTGCCCCTCATCCTATCGTTCAGAAGGCTGTTCCAGTATCTGACCACACTCTCAGTAGAGGGTCAAGTCTGAACTTCCTCTGACCCAGGTTTGCACCATTCCCACATGTCCTGTCACTGGATACCAGGGACAAGAGATCAGCACTTCCCTATACACTTCCCTCCTCAGGAACTTTTAGAGGGCAATGAGCTTGCTCATCAGCTTCCTTCTCTCCAAACTAGAGAAATCCAGATTGCTCAGCCACTCCTCAGAGGACACGCCTTCCGGTCGGTCACCAGCTTTATTGCTCTCTGGACACACTGGAATACTTCAACATCCTTGTCAAATCGTGGGGCCCAGAACTGCACACAGCACTCAAGGTGAGGCCACAGCAACTCTGAATACAGCAGGATAATCACCTCCTTTGAGCGGTTGGTTCTGCTCTGTCTGATGTACCCCAGGATGGGATTTGCACTCTTGGCTGCCAGGGCACACACTGCTGACTCTTGTTGAGCCTCCTGTCAACCAGCGCCCCAAGGCTCCTTTCTGCAAGGCTGCTCTCCAGCCAATCCTCTCCCCATTTAGACTTGTGCTTGGCATTACTTTATCCTAGGTGCAGAATCCGGCAGGTGGACTTGTTAGATTTTATGCCGTTGATCATTGCCTAATGCTCCAATCTATCTAGATCGTTCCGCAAGGCTCCTTGTCCCTCAGGATAGTCATCAGCACCTCCGAGGATGGTATGATCAGAAAATTTGCTAATGGTGCATTAAATTCCTGCATCCAGATTATTGATAAAAATATTGGACAGACCTGGCCCTAGGACTGAGTCCTAAGGAACATCACTGGTGGTTTCCATGAAGAATTTATTCCTCATATCCAATCTAAACCTCTCCGTGTGCAACTTGAGGCCATTTCCTCTTGTCCTATCACTTGCTACTTGGGAGAAGAGACCAACACCCTCCATGATAAAACCTCCTTTCAGGCAGCTGTAGAGAGTAATAAGGTCTCCCCTCAGCCTCCTGTTCTCAAGGCTGAACAGCCCCAGCTCCCTCAAGCGTTCCTCATCAGACTGGTGCTCCAGACCCTTCACCAGCCTTGTCACCCTCCTCTGAACTCTCTCCAGCACCTCAATGTCTTCCTTGCCATGAGGGGCCTAAAACAGACCCCAGGATTCAAGGTGCAGCCTCACCAGTGCCCAGTACAAAGGGATGATCACTTCTCTAGTCCTGCTAAAGCTCTGATTGAATCAAGGCATGAACACCTCGGTGTGACCCAGTTGGTGACAGGCTGGACTGCAGACTCCTGAGGTCCCTTCAACCTCAGTTCTCTTATGATCCCATTGTGATGTTGGGCTCTGTTTCAGACTGGAGCAGAGCAGGCGATGATGGGGCAGGATCCACCTGTGCTGTAGGTGACCATCTAAACCATCATCTCAGCCAGTGAACCAGTCAACACCTCAGTGTGACTCGCTCTGGGCAACGTGTGAGGAGTCCTGGTCAGGGAAGGTTCAGAGGGCATGGGGCGCTGTGCAAGACACAACATGATCTTGGCTTCATGCCTGCAGGCCCATCAGATGTCAGCTGATGTCAATGAAAATTAAAATAAGTCTTTGGCGGGGTTTCTTTTCTTTAAAAATAAAAGAGTTCTCCAGAACCGGGCATGGGTTTAGGACACAAATGTCTTCAGCTCCAGGGACACAAACACCTGGTGCCAGTGTAGATGCCCCGGGAACCCCTGCCCAGGCTCCACCTGCACTGCAAGGTGCTCTGGTCTCCCCAGGTCCTGTGTGAGAGATGCCAATCCCAGGCCAGCACCTCAGGTACACTGGGCCCCTAAAATGGCCCTGACTGTCTATGGTGAGACAGCTGATGACTGATGTCTGTCTGGAAACATCATCTTTTTTGTTGTTGTTTTTTTGTTTTGGGATTTTTCTTTGTTTGTTTCGTTGGTTGGGTTGGGTTTTGGTTTTGGTTGTTCTTGGTTGGTTGGTTTCGTTTTTGTTTTGCTTTGGTTTTGTGGGTGTTTTTGTTTATTTTGTTTGGTTTGTTATTTTCTTTGATTGGAGATTTTTCTTTAGTTGCTATTTTAACATACTACAATTTAAAATAAAAAAGCCAAAAAGCAAATTATGGGAAAGTGTACTAAGGGTAGGAGAAGAAATATTGGTCTTCCCCTGTACTTCTATTACCAACACTCTAGTATTTCATCTCCCTCGTCAATCAGGAGTTCCCACCTCTCCTGATTAAATGTCCCTGTCCAAGGACAACTTTCCAGCAGACTGTGCGGACGTTTGCCCTTCCCAGTGCTCTCAGGTTTCTCCTCCACTTGCTCTTTGGTCATTCAGTGGCCTCTCAGCTGTCTGGTTTCCGCTTTGAGCTTCAGGGAGTTACAAACTTGCCCCATTCTTCAGAGCTCTAATTGACATGGCAGTCAACATGTTCATTGTGTTTATTTCTAGCCTCTCCTATCTCTCTGTCTAAACCAGTTCTTGTGTGGGTGTCCCTTGTGGATGCTGGACCTCATCAGATCCAGCTTACACACACAGCTGAGGAAAGTGTTTTGCTGTTTATTAAACTGATGTAGGAAAAGTGATGCAATCTCTGGTGGCCAATGAGGGAACCGGCAGACTGGGGGTGGGGGTGAGGAGCCAGGTTGTCCATACAGTGTCCAGCCTCAAGGACTGTTCTCCTGCCTGTCCAGATGTCTTCAGTAGACCCTTGGGATCAATGTCCAGTGTAGAATGCTGCTGTCACTTCTTCTATACACTGAAAAATGATAGAAAACACCCTGGAAAGAAAAATCCTCCTTTATGAAATCTTCTTTGAAACCTTCATCAGCAAGTGTCCCATTGAAACCTCTCCAGTTAGTTCTGCAAGTCTGGAAGATTTGAATAATATTACGGAAAGAAACATCGCTCGTTAGGGCTTTCTCTGTTTTAATGAGTCCCGTGGCGTATTTGGTGCTGAGTCCGTGAACCTCAGATACCAAGGACAGACTGAAGAATCTGCTCAAGAAGTCCAAGTCAGAACAAACTCCAAAGTACCTTGAAGCATTAATGGGCCCCACTGAGGGCTGTTACTGACAAAGCCTCCCCAGGGACTCGTTAGAGCAGATAATTGGAGGCAGTGATTGCATCAGGCAAAGGCAAAGTGCAGCAGCTCTGATGCTGAGAAAGCCCTTGGTTTGTCTGATGAAGGACAATGGCCAAGCCTTGAGCCCCTGCCCCTGGGAAGGGAGATCCTGTCCCTCACAGGTGGCTCAGGTTCTTCCTGGGGATGTGGGGAGTGTGATGCCAAGTGAAGGACAATGGTGTCATACCTCCCTGTCTCCCTGGGGGGGTGCAAGGAGGCAAAGAAGCCCCATTGCCATGACGACTGTGTCTTTTCTTAGGCCTCATTGGCAGAGGCATCAGCCATAACCAAGGGGACAAAGACCTTGGCTCTTTCAGGGACATCCAGCCTCACCCTTGGTCATGTCCACCACAGTCCATCCTACACTGTCCCAGGCCTGTCATTGTTTCCCCACCTTGTTCTCAGCCCAGTGTGTCCCCACCTGTGCTGCTGTCTCTCCATCCGCACCAGCTGTTCCTGGAAACACAAAGCCATGGCTGATCCAGAGTCCCTCTGAATGACCACAGCACTGCGCTCAGAATGACATTTCTTTATCCTGAGCTCCACTCTGGACCTCCAGAGCTGCAGTTTCTGATGGTTTTCCTTTCTCATGCTGTTTCCCACTACCCAAAAAAAAAAAAAAAAAAAAAAGTGCCATGCTCTTGGAAAGTGATTTTCAAGATTTCTGAAGCTACTACTGCTCTTTCTTGTCATGGTTTTACCATAACCACCAACTAAGACCTTGAGACTTACTCACATCCTGCTCCCAGTCCCCAAGTGCGATGAGGGAGAGAATTGAAAGGGAAGGGAGAAACTTGTGGGTTTTTAGAAAAAATAATAAGACAATAAATATAATAAAAATAATATGCTACTACTACTAATATGCTTATACTAAAATACACAAATATATGATAAAATATATGATACTCAGTGCAATGTCACATATAACTCCAGTTGTGCTGAACAGACAGCCCAAAAGAAGAGATCACCCTGGTCCTGAACAGCTGCTCCCAGCAAGAGAAAGTACAAGTGCCAAAGGCAGACCCAAAGGGAGACCCAAAGGCCAACTGAAAAAAAGCAAAACATTGTAAAACTGAACTAACATTGAACTCCCGATACAATGGAACTTCTGAACAGAGCTAACCAGTGTAGCCAGAAAACCAAAACTAACTGGCTGGAAAAGGCATCTCCAGCTTTATACTGAGCATGACACTAATGGTAGGGAATAAAGGTGCTGTCCTGTCTGTGCCCTCTCCTGACAATTTGATCCTGCAGCTGGACTCCAAAGAAGTCCTTGGTTTCACTGACAATAGTCCAGGTTAATTAAATATCAATAGATAAATTAAATTAAGAAAATATACTCAGTGCAATGCCCCATGTAACTCCAGTCACACGGAGCAGCCAGTCCTGCAGAAGGGAGCACCTTGGTCCTGAACAGCCCATCCCAGCAAGAGAGAGCAAAAGGGCAACAGGCAGAAAGGCCCAAAGGCCAACGGCAAAATGGCAGAACGGCAAAAGGCCGAACGGACATCAAACTCCTGACAGAATGAAACTTCTGAATGGAACTGACCAAACCAGCTGGAAAACCCAAAGTAACGCATGTAACAAACCCTAAAAGCCGGCTCCAGCTTTAGACTGAGCATGGCGCTAATCATAGGGAATATTTCATTGATCAGCATGCATGTCAATCCAGGTGCTGTCCTGTCTGTGTCCCCTCCTGCCAATCTGCATCCACAGCTGGATGGCCAAAGGAGTCCTTGGTTTCCCTGACAACAGCCAAGATCTCAGTGAGTTCTGACATTCCTTTCATAGCAAATGGCAAACACTGTAAAGCTGCTAAAAGACAAAATGAACTCTATTCCAGGGAAGAAACAGCGTTATCTCATTATTCTCATAGTAAATCTAAACAAAATACTGTACTGGCTGTGAAGGAGAGAGGTTCAAAATGGATGAAGAAAATTAACTCAATTTCATTAAAACCAGCACGTTTCCTCAGGCTCCCCTTCACCAGGCTAAAGAAGTTTGGGTCTCTCAACATCTCCACACATGACCCAGACTTTCTCTGGCCACACGACAGCTCCTCCCGTTCCTCCAGAATGGGGAACCTCACACTGGGACACACGGCTCCAGATGTGACCACACCCGTGCTGAGTCACAATGGGCAATAACTGCCCTTGTCTGGGTGGCCACGCTCCTCCCAGTGCAGCCCAATGTGCTCATGGGCATGTTCCTGTTTAGCACCACTGAGAACTGGCTGAACATCCAGGCTCAGAGGGTTGTGACCAGTGGCACAAAGCCCAGCAGGATGCACCATGAGGAGCACTGAAGGACACCATATCCCTACCCAACATCTCTTCCCATTTTGTGTCCCCTGGAACCACCTCAGTGCCAAGGGGGAGAGCACTGCCTGTATGGGTGGAGGAGATGGGGTCTGGCATGAGGGTCCAGGGGCAGTTTCTCCTGGTTGTTCATGCAGCAGCAAGCTGGGTTGGATATTTGGAGAGAGGAACTCTTCCTAAGGGCCTCCAATGGGCATGGGGATCGTCTACAGTTTCCTGCACGCTGCCTTTTCTGGTGGAGATCACAGAGGCTGCCAGCCCTTTAGAGGACCCAGGACAGGCCTTGTCCTTCCTCTGGTCACAGCTGGACCCCAGTTCTCCAGCTCAGCCCCAGCTCAGGAACCTTGTCTAGGGGTGACTTTTGGGGTAAGGTTGACAAGAGGGGTGCATAAGTTTGTCTCAAGGACATGTGATGAGCACCAGGACTGAAGTACCAGAGCAAAATGGTGTGGCTTCTGGGTGAATACTTTCTGCAGTGCAGGTCCGGACACAGGGTCCCAGACTTGCTTTCCATTACACCCTTTAGGAGGTAAAATACACTAAGAGATGGCAAGTGGAGGACACCAATCCTTCTCCAGCTACTTCCCAGGCCTGGTGAAGCACCAGGACAGCAAGGACTTCTGGCCCTGCACCGTTAACTCTGGGTGTTATCTTGGGGCAGCTGAACACCAGCATTTTTCTCCCCAAGGCAATTTCCAGCCCAGGTCAGCTCCTGTCTCATCTCCCCCATCCCTCCTCTGATCTGCTCTGGTGCTCCTGGCCCCATCCTGTGCTCCCCACAGGGCCCCAACCTGGCACTGATGCGCTGCAGAGCAGGTTGGCTGCAGGACCATGGGGTGACTGCACACTGGTTGTGCTGCTCAGTGAGGGACACAGATGCAACTGGATGGGCTGCACTGTCACTGAGCTCTTTCCTGGGGGTCTTAAGCTCTGGAATGGGTCCAGAGCATTTCTTGTGACTCACTGGGCTTTCCACTCATTTGGCTTCAGCAATGCCTTCCTTGTCCTTCAGGTTCCCGGAAACTGGTGCAGGAAGATGCTGCCTATCCCCTCCCCAGGGACAGAGGTAGGCTGACCAGCCCTTAATTCTTCAAATCCTCCTTCAGGCCCTTCTTGAAGATGGGCTTGACATCTTCCTTTCCCAAGGACCTCAGAACTTCTCTGATTCTGCTGTCACTTTTGAAAGCACAATCCAGAATCAAGGGCAAGGGTGATGTAGCAGACAGGAGCACTTGCAATGAGCCGTCCCAGCAGCTGAGATGAATCTCACTGGGCCACTGGGCTTGTTCCTGGAGTCACACACAGAAATGCCAGGGTTCCATCAGAGCTGGCCTCGTGGAGTCCTTATGCACCCAGGGATGTTCAGAGACAGAGTCTGTCCCTTTTACTCACAGAGACTGGAGTCACATTGTACCTCTGGCCTCCTGTTGCTACCCCAAACGGATGGGAGGCACCTCAGCCCCACATCATGAGGAATGGACACGGGGACCTCAGTTCAAGGAAGAAGATCCCAATGGGTGGTTTCCCGTGAGCTGTTACTCCCAATGTGAAGTGACCTCGAGACACTGTCTGTCCCGCAGGCCGTCATGGAACTCCCAGGAGTAGCTGATGGTGTTTCTGCTCACTCAGGTTCATGCCATCTCACGCACATGATGTGCATGCTCGCATCTCATATGTACAATGCAAACATGGACTGCTGACCTGCTCATTCACTGTAATTCCGTGGAGGGAAGAACAACCTCGGTGAGCTGGGGAGAGAGGCCAGTGCTGGAAATGGTGGTTGTGAGGGGCCAGTCCATGATGACGCCCTGGGGCAGATTCTGAAGTGTTTCCAGTGAACACGGGCACAGCCCAGCCCCTGCTCTGCTGGTCCTGCAGGTCTCTGGCAGGAGCCTGGCTGTGAGAGGACACTGCTGTGTGCCAGCCCTGCACACACACACACACTGCTCAGATGCACAATGGCGTTTTATAAGTGGGTGACTTTTTTAGGAATAAGCTTGAGAGAAACATTGCAAGAAGATATAAACCATCATGCACCGCCCAAAGAAGATCACTTTTCCTTGTGCAAGTACTGTTACTGAGGCCAGCTCTGTCACAGCAGTGCCCATTGCCTGTCCCTGCCTGCGCTCACAGCACTGACACACAGCAGGACGGTGACCAAGCTGCCAGAGCACTCAGGCCTTGCACCAACACCAGGGATGAGAAGGAGAGTGTGGGAGTGGAACCAGAACAGCTCTGGAAGAACAAGCGCTGCTGCTCCCTGGCAGGGCTGTCATGCCAGAGCTGTTTTCCCCTCCACCCACACACAGGAACTGTCCCTGCAGCTCCAAAAAGCCCTTGCAGGAAGGATATAGTGAAAAACAAGTCACTAAAGAGCCCTTTATTTTGTTTAAAGACAAGGAGAGCACTGCTGCTCCTTTAAGCAACCAACAGTTATAAAAGAAAAGCCAACAGTGAATTAGAAAGGGGTTGACAACATTATCACAATAAGAAAAAAAACACCACCACCAGAAAATCCAGTTGACAGGCTGGGCTTGTAATTAGCTACATTAAAACTCCTGTATAGAAGAAGATGGACAGTTTATTGCTTCAGAAAACAGCGGGATATGAGTTTGCACAGGGCATCCTTGAGCTCCTGGTTCCTCATGCTGTAGATGAGGGGGTTCACTGCTGGAGGCACCACCGAGTACAGAACAGACACCACCAGGTCCAGGGATGGGGAGGAGATGGAGGGGGGCTTCAGGTAGGCAAACAAGCCAGTGCTGAGGAACAGAGAGACCACGGCCAGGTGAGGGAGGCAGGTGGAAAAGGCTTTGTGCCGACCCTGCTCAGAGGGGATCCTCAGCACAGCCCTGAAGATCTGCACATAGGACACCACAATGAACACAAAACACCCAAATGCTAAACAGACACTAACCACAATAAGCCCAAGTTCTGTGAGGTAGGAGTGTGAGCAGGAGAGCTTGAGGATCTGGGGGATTTCACAGAAGAACTGGCCCAGGGCATTGCCCTTGCACAGGGGCAGTGAAAATGTATTGGCCGTGTGCAGCAGAGCATTGAGAAACCCAGTGGCCCAGGCAGCTGCTGCCATGCGGACACAAGCTCTGCTGCCCAGGAGGGTCCCGTAGTGCAGGGGTTTGCAGATGGCAACGGAGCGGTCGTACGACATCACGGTGAGGAGATAAAACTCTGCTGAAATGAAAAACAAAGACAGAAAGACCTGCGCAGCACAACCTGAATAGGAAATGTCTCTGTGTTATAAATAAGAGCCAATAAATCGATTCTGCGTCAATCAATCGATTTTATTTAGCAAGCGGTAATTAGGCAAAACAGCGCTGGGTGACCGGGGGAAGCTCAGTTCCACCAACAGGCACACCAAATCAACCTTTCGTATGTGCTTATATACGTTATGCGTTCGTTTACGTGCTGGGAATTTCCGCCTCTGGAACTTTTGTTATCTGTTGCAACATCCGAGCGCTTTGTTATCTGTAACACCATCTGGGAGTCCTATTATCTGTGGCACCATCCGGGAGTCCTGTTAACTATGACACCATCCGGTAGTCCTGTTATTTATGGCACCACCTGCTAGTCCTGTTATTTATGGCATTGTCTTTAACTACTACTACAAGGTTCTACAAAACATAATCAAACTCGCACAAGCACAGTTACTGCTTACAATAATATGCATAATACAATTGAATCCTACTCAATTTGTTCAACATTAAAAATTTTGACCATCACTTATTACAATTCCCCCCCTTTTTTTTTTTTTTTACTCATTTATTTGTTGATCAAATCGAATTACCGCTTTTCGGGCTAGTAAGGTCATTTCAGCTTCTTCATCAGTTCCATGTTTCTGTAGCAGCATAAGGTGTACCCGCTCTACACGGTTTTTAACTAGTCCAATAAATCGATTTAGGATACATCACATCTTCTTGATGATATAATATCCTTGGAATGATAGTAACTGACATGCAATACTCTCAGGAACTGTTAAACACTTTTAAAGACACACATGGAGTAAGTCCCGTCCTGGAACATATCCATTTTGTTCTATTCAGGGGAATAATATATCCTGTGGTTTTATTAAGGCTTGGTATGATATTCCCACAAAGTGGTCTCTTGGAATTTGGTACTTTACCTGTACAAGTCCCTATTCCAGTTACATGTTGCATAGTTATCCCTCTTTTCTGCTTTTCCCAGGGACATTGAATAGGCATAGACTCCTTGTTTATGGTATACCGACGATTATCCCGTATAGCTTCATAAAAGGGTGGATTAACATTATAACACAACCAGCAACCCATGGTTAAGTTGGGTTGAGTATAGTTTAGAGTCTGATAAGCAGCCAGAATAATTCCCCATAGAGGATTCAAAGATTCCGGGGCTTCAATATTCAGAGATTTCAAGGCTTCAGTGACAGTTTCCTCTATTACTATTATATTCTCCTTCTCTACTGTCTTTGTCTCCCTACCTAGAGGGGTCGGTTTAACTTCTTCTTTCTTTATGAGAAACATGCTTCCTCTATCAGCACCCGGTCGATAATATCGCATTCCCCAGGTTTTTTCTAACAAACCATCCACTATGTTCAGGGTTTGTTATGTTAAGGTTTGTTATGTTTCGGTTGCGAGGATAACCGAGTTTTAGTCGGCGGCCTTGGTTCGAAGGAGGAATGCATCCTACAGGTCCCCATCCAACCTTTAAGAACTTATCAGTATTTGCCGGAGGAATTGGCCAGCTTGAGGCAATCATTTCACACTCCCAGTAAGAGCAGTAATAGTGTCCTGGAGTATTACAATACGAGGGCCCTGTGCTGGGGCACATATAAAACCCCATTTTGTTAAGGCATGGCTCAATCTGAACTAATTGGCAGAAGGTTGCAGTAAAAGAAGGTGACCCTGATGTGCTCTGTTTTTGTATGATCGTTTGGTCCTCCCATCGATAGAGGGTCCATTTAAAAGGTTGGTGAGAACTCCCCTGCTTTATTGCTATTATTACCGGTAAGGTAAGGAGGATTAGGGAGAGCGACCCGGCCCCTGCTTGGCTGAAAATCAGCCAGTGGAGGTTCATTTTGTTGAGGGTTGTTCTGCTTAACGGAGCTGCTTTATTTTAGGAGTTTTCGGAGGCACTTGCCAATCCCCACAAGGATACCCCTCTGCCTTGCCCTGGGCCTACTCTGTTGCTTCAGAGTAGCCGGGTAAGTTTTCTTCTCGGCAGCAGTTGTAGTCTTCAGGGGACTGCCTCCTGAATCCTCTCCTTGTTCTGTCACAACCCACTTTCCAATACTCAACCCAATAGGGCTATTTTCAAATACCAGGTTTTGGCCACTGTCCCGAATCCTCACAGGGTTTGGAACACTTCCTCTATCTTTTCTTACCAAAACGCTTCTTACACTTCCTCTTGGTTATTTCCCAAATGTCTGGACTTATCAGTGATTATTAATATCTTGATGGTGTCTAAGGTTTTTTTCCCAACACTCATTACACCATCGTTCAACATAAGGAAACTTTTTTTCACTGCTGTATCCCGCACCCGTGACACACGCGACGTACCCACGGATTGCATTGCTTACATACAGGACATGCGATGTGCGACTTATGTAATTCCTTACAATTGTCCATAAAAAGCCTAGTATCCAGGGCTATGCGTCACGTGTCTGTTTCCTCTTGAAGGTCAGCTTCAACTTATCCAGTTTCCCAGTGACTTCCCAGTCTGTGTGCAGTATAGGACCTTTTACTCGACTAGCGTGTGTCCATCCTCTTTCCGCGGTGCAGACTGTGATATCTGTGGTGAGTAAAACAAGGAAAGGTCCCTCCCAGGACGGGTTAGCGATGATTCCCTCCATGTTTTTATGAGTACTTGATTTCCTGGTTTGATACGATGTATTGCTATATCTAAAGGTAGTTTCTAGACCACCAGACCTCGCTTTAACAGTTCTTACGAAGCCACACAAGCACAAAAGGGCCCACGGGACTTCACCACACAACGCAGGAAAAAAAAAACAAAGAACATATGCGGCAGGGACAACACCTCCCCCCCCAACTCTGCTCGGTCCCCTGGACAGGAGAAACGGCACAGGAGCCACAAAGTGACCTTGGACAGGTGCCACTGTTCACTGATCAACCAGCTGCCAGTCTGGTTCGTGCTGCCAGAGATGCACTTTGCAGACCTACAAAACCCAAGAATTTGCCCCAAATATTTCTACATAGCACAGCATCAAACACATCTTAGTATCTTATTCAGTCTGGAATTCACACCTCAATCTATTGCGATTATGGAAGCTACTGAAAAGTCAATGAAAGGGGTTCTACGAGAGTTGGTCCCCACACTGAACACTAAAACACATGTAAAATAAAAGGGGACAAGGGGACAAACTTCCAAGTCACGATTAGGGACGGTGATAGGTTCGACAAGCACATAGGAAAACAGATTTCAAAATACAAAGTAACAAAAAAAAGAAATCTGGAATTTAAAATTCCCTGACAGAAGATACATTTATATGGGACCAACTCTTAAAGGTGACAATTTTTAAACTAATGAACAAATATTGCACAATAACAAAGTTTTATTCTTATTAAGTAAAAGCTCCTGAAAATACCTTGAAGTTTAAAAACTAATATACTGACGTGTTAACTAGTTTTAAGAATGTCCTTAATATTAAGAAAAGAGTGCAAAAAGGATTCTTCCATTCTAACACTTTTTGGAAACTGCTGATTCCAGCTTCCCATTTCTTTTATTACCAGCAACGCAGCTTTCTTAGCTTCCTCATCTGCTAAATTATTCCCTCTTATTCGCGTGGAGGTTCCCTTCCGATGGCCCTTTACATAAACTACCGCAATTTGTTTGGGCCCTCTTAATGCCTCCAAAGTTTGCTTTATTAAGGTCTCATGTATTAATCCTTTACCCTGAGAATTCATCAGTCCCCTCTCTTATCTTTTAACAACTGTAACACCCTCAATACTGCAAACAGCTCACAAGCCTGCGCTGACCATCCTGAGTTAAGGGGACCCGACTCCTTAGTTGTCCAGCTATTTCCATCTGTTATAGCGTATCCTGACTTCCTTTTCCCGTCCACTACCCGTGATGATCCACATAAAAACTCCTCTTCTTCTAAATCCTCTCTTACCTTAGTATAGTTTTACTTTCAATTCCCGATCTTTTATTTCTAAACTAATTCCCAATTCGACCATTAAATCCCTTCCTAATAGGTTATATTCAGCTTCAGGCACTAATAAAAGGGACCCTATCCCTATTCGGGATGGGGATTCTATTTCTATCCCTTTAATTACTAGTACAGAAAAGGGGTCTCCTTTTGCTCCTAGTACTTCTATTTTCTCCGAAGATGGGGCACATCCCCGGGGCACAGTTTGGACAATAGATCTTTCTGCCCCCGAATCTACCAGGAATTCCATTTCCTGGCACTGGGGACCTGATTTCAATTTTATCAAGGGCTCTGTTGTTTTAGGAGTCCCCAGCAGATAGAGCCCCTGACACCCCTACTCAGCAAAATACATTTTCTCATCCTGTATACGTTTCCTACAGCTCCTTCGCATATGTCCCTTCCTCTGACGGTAAAAACATTCGATTTCCTTCAAATCCTTCGGTCCGACTTGACTTCCCTGAGGTGGCCCGTTCCCACCTATGCGTGGTGGCCCTCCCTTCTGTGGAGCCGTCCTCTGTCCCTCTCCAACTGCCGCTACTAACATTTTAGCTTGCCTCTTCTGAGTCTCTTCCTCCCTTCTCACATAAACCTTCTGTGCTCCCTTAGCAACTCGTCCAACCCTTTCTCTTGCCAATCTTCCAACTTCTCTAACTTCTTTCTAATATCCGGCCATGACTTCGCCACAAACTGTGTTTTTAAAAGGGCTTGCCCGACCGGTGTCATAGGGTCTATCCCAGAATAAAGCTGCAAGCTCTTTCTTAGTCTTTCTAACCATTCTGTGGGAGTCTCATCTTTTGTTGTTCATTAAAGGCTTTATTTATGTTCTGCCCTCGAGGGACAGATTCCTTAATCCCTTGGATGATTATAGTGCGGAGATCTCCCATATGGCCCCTGTGTTCTGGGTTTTGATTATCCCAGTTAGGACGCTGCTGGGGCCACTTAATGTCAGCGCCCGGCCCTTGTTGGTGCCATTGGTAAAGATTTAGGGCTTGACAATCCAACTCTCATATGACCCAAAAATTGGCCAAAATAAACGATCTGGTCTAATCTGCTGGTTTCCCCAGACATGCATGCAATAGTAAACCATTTTTTCCCTACCTTTGTTTCGCGTGCAAGACGCACCTTCCCAATTCTTGAGCATAAGGCCCAATGGGGAATCTCGGGGAATATCCGGTAACCTCTCCTTGGGTCCCTTCCCCATGGGATCAGAAGGCTTGCTCTTCCTCTGTCCCATCTTCCGGAGTGTCTTCTTTCACACACACACACGCACCCCTCGTTCGTGGCTCACGCCCTCGCGGGCTATGAGAACCGCACTACTAGAGAGTCCCGCCCTGCCTTACGGCAGGGTCCACACTCACTTCGCTTCCTCCCCAAGCGGGGGGGCGTCTCGTTCATGCACACTCCAGGATACCCACCCCAACCGAACGGAATTGCTTTCTATACTTACCCTCCCCGGGGTCTTCGTCCGGTTCTTCGTGCACAAAGGTTTACGGGGTTCAATTCTTTTGCCTAATTACCTAAATTTAGGGTTCGGAGGTTAAGGTTTCAGGGCGATCCTCCGTCCACTCCAGGGCCGTCTGAAAACGGGACGGGGCGCCTCCCGGAAGTTTAGGAGTCCCTCCCAGAGATCCTTAATCCGAGTCACGGCACCAAAATTTTGTATAAATAAGAGCCAATAAATCGATTTTGAGCCAATCAATGGATTTTATTTAGCAAGCGGTAATTAGGCAAAACAGCGCTGGGTGACCGGGGGAAGCTCAGTTCCGCCAACAGGCACAGCACTCAACTTTTCGTGTGTGCTTATATATGTTATACGCTCGTTCACACGCTGGGAATTTCCGTCTCTGGAACTTTGTTACCTGTGGCACCATCCGGGAGTCCTGTTATCTGTGGCACCATCCGGGAGTCCTGTTATCTGTGGCACCATCCGGGAGTCCTGTTATCTGTGGCACCATCCGGGAGTCCTGTTACCTGTGGCCCCATCCGGGAGTCCTGTTACCTGTGGCACCATCCGGGAGTCCTGTTACCTGTGGCACCATCCAGGCAATCCAGGCATTGGCTTAACTACTACTACAAGGTTCTACAAAACATAATCAAACTTGCACAAGCGCAGTTACTGCTTACAACAATATGCATAATATAATTGAATCCTACTCGATTTGTTCAACATTAACCATTTTGGCCATCACTTATTACAAGGGTGACCGTGCTGTTCGACACGGGGTTGTTCTGCTGAATAGCTCTGGGGAGAACTGGAAGGTTCTTTTCCTTCCCCCCCCTCGCCTTGTGAGGTAAACCGTGGGGAGCCAGTGGTTTCTGCAGCCCCTGAACTGTTGGCAGCCAGCGGATCTTTCACCCGTTTCTCTTGCAGGACATGTTCCCTGTGGCCTCATCTGCCACCCCGACAGGGAGCACATCCTGTACCCCCTGGGCTGTACGGTGCTGATTCAGCACCTGGACACTAAGAAACAGAGTTTCTTGCACGGCCACGCCGATAACGTGTCCTGCGTTGTCGTGTCCAGGGATGGGATGTACGTCGCTTCAGGACAAGTCACCTGCATTGGATTCAAGGTGGGTAATGCTCTGATTTTAACCGCTTGGTATTGACCAGAGAAATTGGAGTTGGCTTGCCAGTGGTGGGAACACCTTTCGTTTATTTTTTCTTTGGTTGGAAAATAAATATCTGCAATGGGAAGATGTTGAAGGGAATGGGAAATTGTAGTTACTCCGTTGCTGGATGTGCCTTTATGTTTTTGTAAAACATGAAGCAGTCTCCCTAGGATTGAGGGATTTTTAGTTCCAGTCCTTTTTATCCAAAGTGTTGTGGGCGTGTGGCAGCCAAAATCTCATTAGACATTAATTAATAAATGCTGGTTTATTTCAAGTGAGACCTGAGTTCCAGAGCTGCTTAGGACTTTCAAAAGCCCTTGACAGGTACCTCCCTGCATTTCCAGACCTCTGAAGTTCTTTTCGTTTTATTTTTGCCTATTTGAAAGACCTCAAGACACTTGGAAGGGATCAGGTTTTAGTGCTTTCAGTGTTTTAAAACCTAAGTCAAATACTCAGTGTCTCAGGGTAAATGTAGGTGCTGAAATGAAGCAGAGCTACTCAAGTGCTCAGCTGGAATAATGCTTCTTACAGCACCCAGTCTGAAGCCTCTTTGTGTCAGGGGTGCCCAGGGCTGCAGAGAAGCTTGGGCTGGGCTCCTTCGAACAACTTTCCTGCCAGAGAACGTTGTTCTCCCAGATCCTGCGAGTTACAGCTCATGCTCTGCCATCCCCCCCTTCTGCTTTGCCCCGCAGGCAGACGTCATCCTCTGGGATTTCCCAAAGCAGGAGTTACTTGCTCGGCTCTCGCTGCACGAGGGCAAAGTCGAGGGACTCTCGATCTCGCCCAGAGGCATTTATCTTGTGTCCCTGGGAGGCCAGGACGACGGCAGGTAAGGATTTCCGCTTCTTGGCACAAGATTTTTGACAAGAATCAGATTCTATGGGCGGCCTGAGACGTTTTCCAGGGAGGGTGGTGAGAGCCTGTCCCGGGTTGGCCAGAGAGGTGGTGGCTGAACCATCCCTGGAGACATCCCAGGCCAGGCTGGACGGGGCTCTGAGCACCCTGAGCTGCTGAAGATGTCCCTGCTCATGGCAGGGGGGCACTGGGGAGCTGGGAAGGTCCCTCCAACCCAAGCTGTTCTGTGATTCTGTATGATTTGAGTCGTGCTCCGCAGAAGGAATCTGATAAATCCACGTAGCCTTGCTTCAGGAGCAGGGGATGTAAACTGCAATTCCACACTTTGGCGACAAGTTTTTTCTTGGGTAGAATCTCTACAAAGTTACTTCTGTTGTGTGTCCTGGTAGGAACAGACTGCAGGACAATAGGCTTTGTCTTGCTTTTGTCTTTTAGTAATTGACTTCCAAGCAATGTCAAAAAGCGAAGCTGTTTCAAGGCTTTCTTCTCCTGCAGGGTGATGGTGTGGGACGTCAGTAAGAGAGAGGCTGTGTGCGGGAGCCCGGCCTCGCCGCGCAGCGCCGGCAATGCCAACGTCGTCATGTGCTCCAGCTGCAGGGACGAGGTGTTTGTCACTGCTGGAAAGTAAGGGTTTGTTGAGAGGAACGAGCAGAGCGAGAGAACCCCTGGCCCTATTTCCTTTGACAAAGAGTCTTTATTGAACTACAAGGAAACTTAAGCAACTGTGTGCTTGTGTTGTTGCTTTTTACTCTGAATGGACTCATGAATACCCGTCAGGTTGCAGCTTTAAGGCATTTCTGCTTGTTCTCCATGTGACAAGATGTTTTCAGAGCGGCACACAGGGGCCCACGTGCGTCACTTCTGCTCCTGATAGCAGGATTTTGTACTCAGCATTCCCCGTGCAGTGTTTAACATATTTAGTTGCCAGTGTTTACACAAGAAAAGCAGTCAATGAGTGCCCCTGAACAATGGCTAATTAATGTCGAAACAGTGATGTCTTGCCGGTCGTTGGATGATCTCCTGTCCTCACCAGATGTGATGTACAGTTGGTCACTGGCTTGTAACAAAAGTTGTACAAAACGTGGCGTTTTGCAAGGATTTGCGGCAGCGCCCATATATCCAGGCTGACGTTTAAACGCGTTGAGGGCCTGCACCTCCCTGTACATCAGGGACGGCTTTGGATGCTCTTGGCTGCACTCGCACTTATGAGTGCTCGCCTTTGCAATTTTAGCACTTTGGTAAATGTAAGGGTGACTCTGCTTAAAGATATGACATCATCTCTGACATCGTCAATTAAATTGCACTAGGAAAGAGTTGAAAGTGTCCTCACATATGTTTTTGCTGAAGCCTTAAGATTTTTGATTTACCCGGAAAAAGTTTCCACAAGAGACTTCTCTGATATTGTTCTTTTTCTCCGTATTGAAAGATCAGAATAATGGAGCCTTGTGAAGGCTTTTTACTTCTTGTAGTACTGAAAAAACTTGGAGGTTTCTGCATCTGTGGATTTGATCCCACTCTATTTGTTCTTCTAGTTTCACCATTCGAGTGTGGGAACTCGACACAGCAACTAAAACAATCCATCCATCTGAATGCTACGCGGGGCAACTGAGAGGAATCAGCGTGTGTGTTCAGGTACGTTTCAGCCAAGATGACTTTGCTAAACTAAGAAACTCTGTACAGACTAGAGAAAAACCACGAGTTTCTCTAATAATGCTGGAAATGTTGGTCCCAAGCGCGTGACGGCAGTGAAGTTCCTCAGCATTGGCCATGGCAGTTGATCTCCCACAGCCTCTGGGAAAGAGTGTTCTGGATGCTCCTCAAGAGAAGCAGCACGTCTTACGGTCACGGGCTCCGGCACCCGGATTTTTATGCTTCCAAATATGATCTAGATTTGGTTAGAAAGTGTCTGGCGTTCAGCAGTGTTCTGGATCTGTGCGTGTGATGGAACAGAAACATTGGCTGGGTTCCCCCAGGTGAACTCTTGGCAATCCACTGAACTAAAGCTGTTGATGCAGCCCAGTGTCAGGCGTGGGACACGGGTCTCAGTATCCAGACCGTGATCTCTTTTTCTTTATGCTTTCTTATAGATGACAGACGATGATGGTGATTTTCATCTTGGCACGACGAGTGGAGATGTCCTGAAAGTGAACACAAGCAGCAAGGTGCTGACTGCCTGTGGGCCCCAGAAGAAGAAGTTGAGCATGGTGAGTAGCAGCTCTGTGCCTCCAATTCTGTCCTTGTCCTGCTCTTTGTTAGTGACTGAAGGTCGAGCAACCTGCGGGAGAACCATCACAAAGCGGGTTCTCAGACTAACGCTTTTCCTGCGCTGTCAGGAACGACCCCTGAACGACCACCAGAGGACACTGCGCATGCTTAGAGTAGTTCCAAGGTGTTGCAACTGATGTTGTGAAATAATTGTGTAACCTAATGAATATGCAATATACACGTTGTAACTTCAATGAATATGTATGTAACCAAATTGTATAGAATGGTGAAGTTTGAATCAGTGGTCGGAACCAGCTTTGGGTGCGAGCCCCTGGTTTCCCAGCGCTGAAATAAAGCACCGCATATAACTACGCCCGTGGTTCTGTGTCCTGAATGCTGACACCGCCACGGGTGTAAGTAAAACTTCTCGCAGGATTGCGAGTATATTTATACTTTCCGTGCACATATGCACGTATAACTTTCCGCGCTCCATTTGAGCGCGTATAAATTGACCCTCGCCGAATCGCAGGTGTATTTTCCTCCCGTGCACATATGCACGAGTAACTTTCCGTGCGCATCTGCCCCTTGGGGGGCTGGTGGGAACCCCCTGGCACGTGGCTCCATCAGGGACATGTCTGGTCCACTCCCCGGTCTCAGCTGCTCCGCTTCAGTTGGAGAGTGCAGAGTGCCAGCTCTGCTGGGCTGAGCATCCCCGGTTTTGGGACGCAGGAGGTTTGCTCAGGGGCTTTCCTCCTGCCTGTGCAGGCAGGGCAGGCAGGGCTGGCAGCTCCCCTGCCCACGGGCCACACTTTTGCTTGGCTGTATGAACAGCCCTTGTCTCTTGTAGGGCCTTGCGTGGCTGGGCTGGCACCGCCGGCATCGCCTGGCTGGGGAAACTGAGCGCCCATCAACTCGAGCTGCCCGGTGCTTTCCTGCGACTGCAAAGCGCTGCGACACGGCGGCTGTGGGCACCCCGGGGCGGGGCACGAAGCTGCTGCGTCCCCCCAGTTCTGGATCCCCCGACCCAGAGCAAAGCGCTCCCCTCCTCCGGCTGCCGACAGCCAGCCCGGCTTCTTGCACAGCCCCCTGGTTCCCCCCTCACCCCGTCCCCCCAGTTAGTGCCAGGGGGTGCTTCTGAAGCCCATGGACACCTCAGCCCCAGCCGGGGTGCAGGATGGGCCTCTGCTGGCTCTGCCCTGGTGCCCACTGGTTTGCTCCCCGTGCTCCCTCTGGGGACCCTGGATACCACTGGATCCACCTGGGCACCCCAAGCGCCTTTTTAGCACTTATTTTTCTCCTGGAAAAGCAAACACAGGGGGCTTTCTGCCATCCTGCCCCAGGGACCCCCACTCAGACCACACCGGCGCTTGGTTGCCCATCGCCATTTATTGCAGCCGCTGCCTGCTCAGCGCCCGGGGCGGTGGGACCGGGGCCGGGACCCCCGTCCTGCCCGGCTGTCAGGGGGTTGTTTCGCTGCGGGGGGGCTGGATGGGCGGCAGCAGCTTCGGTGCCTGGGTGAGGCGTCCGGGAGATGAGGCTGGTCGGCGCTTCAGCACGGCTAACAGCAGCGGGGAGGCGGTGCCTGGGGGCGAGGGGCAGGGTCAGCCACAGACACCCACCAACAGGGTCCTGCCCCCACCCTGAAGCACACAGGCTGTTGTCCCACACTGCCCAGCACCACCCCACATGTCCCCCCAGCTCCCTCCAGCTCCACCACAGGGACCGGCTGCCCCAGCAGCCAGTGCTGCCCCCACAGCCCAGCCCAGAGCCCAGACCCCCGTCCAACCCTGCCCAGCTGTGGGCACAGACCCGTCCCCCCAGACAGCGGGGTGTCCTCTGCCCCCCGGTGCCCTGACAGGGCCATACTTTTCTGGCTCCTCGGGGTCGAGGTCTCTGGGGTGGCCGTTGGTGTTGTGGGCAGCTGAGAGCCCCCCATCATGGAGAGCTGCTCGTCCTGCCGCTTCCCATCAGTGCCGTCCTGGCCCGACAGCTGCATCGCGTCCTTCTGGGAAGGGGAGAGCGTGTGACCCAAACACGGGGCCCCGTTCCGCATCCCCCAGCAACCCTCCCCCAGCCAGCTCTCCCCGGGGAAACTGAGGCACAGATCCCCCCGCAGGCTCAGCATCCCCCTCCCCACCTCTGTCATCCCTACCTTGTTGGGGCGGCGGGCGCTGGATGGGGACGGCCGTGGGGTGCTGGGAGGTTGGGGCTGGAAGCGCGGGGGCGTGACGGTGTGTGGGCCCCCGCAGCTCCGCGGAACAGTGGGGTATCTGCACTCGCCCGTCCGCTCCCTGTGGGACAGGACATGGGGGTGCTCAGGGCCCGGCAGGTGGCACCCCATGTGTCACTCGACGCCAGGGAGGGGTCGGGGGGTGCTCCCTGTTCGGGGGGCAGTTACTCACGGTCCAGGCGCCAGCATGTTGAGGGGCCGGTCACAGGACAGGCAATGGAAACCGGGCAGCAGCTGCCTGGAGGGGGGAGAAAAGGGCTGGGGAGCTCCTGGGGGGCACAGCCCCACCTGCACACCAGCCACAAAAAGCCTCTGCACCCACCCCCCAAGACTGGTTGAGGAGGGCTCCTCCCACACGTGCCCCTCATTGTGCCGCCTCTATCGCTGCGAAGCTGCAGCTGGCAGGAGCACAAGGCACAGCCACTTGCTCAGCATCCCCAGGGGCGCTGCCCACATGGCTCCCACGCCAGGTACCACACCGGCACGAGCCGGGACAGCCAGCAGGAACAGGGCCAGCACTGCCAAAGCCGCCACTGTCCCCATGGCACTCACTTCCTAATCCCAGCGGCATTGTCACGCTCTGCCTGCAGCGCCTGCTCCTGGAGCTGCCCGCTGAGGCTCTTCCACCGCTCCTCCTGCTGCTTCCGGAACGCCCCCAGCTCCCGGCGGTCCAGCTGTGGACGGGTGACACCCTCAGCCAGCTACCCCAGGATGGGACATGGCGGTCCCCGGGGGCACAGCCGGGAGGGGGGACCCTCGCAAGGATGCTGCCTTAGGCTGCCAGGCCCCAAGGTGCCAGTGCTGCGTGGAGGGGACGAGCCCTCACCTTGCAGTCCATCTGTCTCTGCAGCTCTTTCTGGAACTGGAGCCAGCCGTTCTCCTGACCCGTCACCCGGCTCGTCACCTCCTCCATCATCTTGGTCAGCCGCTCCACGCACGCCTCAAGCTGGCTGCGACTGACTTTGTCAGCCAGGGCGGCTTTGTCTGCTTTCTAGCAACGGGGAAAGGCAGGAGAGCGGTGGGGACAGGATGCAGAGACAACAGGAGAGGGGAAGTGGCTACGTGGTCCTGTTCACCCCATCACCCCTGTGGCGTTGGTCCCACCAGCCGAAGGGACTCGGGGTCACAGAGGGACCTGGCAAGGGACCTGCAGCCGGGCTAGAAATCCTCCCTCCCCCTGGCTGGTTCTGCCAGCCAGCACCCAAGGGACAAGGGGTGTTTGTCACCCTGCCCGGGACACCCTTGACTGGCACCGGGGCCCCTTGAGCCCGTACCTCATCGATTCCCAGCACCAGCAGCTCCTCCTTGTCTGCTTGCTTCTTCTCCAGCCTCCCCAGGGCCTGGGACAGAGCCTTCCAAGGCAGACAGCAGCCCGTGATGCCACGGCAGGGTCGGAGCTGCCCCCGGCCAGCCGAGCACCCCCTGCCTCCCCACCCCATCAGAAACCTCCAGGAAAGGCATGGGGAAGCTGTGCAGGGCTGCGAGCAGGGTGGCAGGGGGACAGACCCCTTGGGGTCCCAGCCTGGGCTCTGCCTGCGCGTTACAGCCACCCACCTTGACGTCATTCTGCTCCTGCTGGCGATCCTGCTGGAGGTTTGCAAGGTCCGAGCTGAACTTCTCGTAGCCTTTTTGGAGCTGCACGATGCTGGTCTGGAGGCACTTGAGCTGCTCGTCCTGCTGCAGGGACTAAGAGGACAAGGCGGTGCTGAGCAAGGGGGTGGCTGCCCCACGGGGGCAGACCCAGGGTATTTTGGCTGATGGCCACGGGCCCTCAGTGCAAGCAGGACATTTGCTCCAAGGCTTTAATTCCCTTCCGTGCTGCTGACTCCGACAAGCCAATTAGGGGGGCAGCGAGGGGCTCCCCCACGTTAGAGCAAAGCAGAAATGCCTGGGGGTTCCTGGCAGCTCAAGCCCCCTACACCGCATCTCCTTACCTGTCTCCTCCACTTTGGATAACTGTCCACCTTGCCGCCCACCTTCTGGGCCAGGGACTCCACCTGCTCCTCGAGCTTCTCGCAGCGCTGGAGGAGCTTCCCCAGCAGCACCCTGGTGTCCGGGCTGCAGAAGTGGCACCCTGCGTGCTCGTGTCGCCCGCTCTGCACCGTCGCCCTCGGCTCGTCCACCTGCTGGCAGGGGAGGAGGAATCAGCTCTGAGCCGGGCTGGATGCCGCCCACAAGCCCAGGTGCCGTGGAGGCTCCATGGCCCCATCCAGCCAGGGGACGTGGCCGGGACCCCGCCAGGACTCCCCCCGAGCCAGCGGGGGCTGGGAGCGCTGCCCCCGGGCCTCACCTCTGCCTGCAGCTGCTGCGCTGTCTCCATCACCAACTTATTCACGTACTTGGCCGCAAACTGCTCCAGCTCGGCCTGGGTCGGCTCCGGCTGCTTCCCCAGCTCCTTCCGCTCTGCCTTGACCTTCTGTCCCTTGGGCCTGGCCAGCGAGATGGGGGCAGGGGCAGGCTTAGCCTTCGTGGGGGTGTCCCTCGGCCCCCAAACTGGGATGCTCCCAGACCCCAGGATCCCTCGCAGCCCTGCGGGGTAGGAAACCCTCTCCCATCCTTTTACCGTGGCTGTCGGGTCATCTGGCCGCTGCCGGCTGCTTTTCTGCCGGCTCCAGCCCCCCTCGTCTTTCTGGGAGCATCCTCCACCTTGCTGATCTGGGAACGGCAGTGGGGGCGGTGAGGGCACAGCCCCCTGTGTCATTCCGGCACGGGGACCCTTCGGCTGCCCCCTCCCTGCCCAAACTGGCATCCCCGCAGCCCCTCGGGGACTGCTGCCGGCTCACCTTCTCCTCCTCCCCGTGCAGGGCCCTGGCCATGTCTTGTAGGAAGGACACCTGGCACCTGAGGTCGGCCAGGATGCTGGTGATGCTCTCCCGGCCTAGAGGACATGGTGCAAGGGGATGTGCTGTCGGTGAGGGGGTCTCTGAGCATGACGAGCCCCTGACCCAGGGTGACCCCACGCCAAACAGCCCCCGCCAGTCCTCCCGTGCTCTCACCTCCCTTCGGGAAGAGCCGGCGCAAGTTCTCAAGATCCGCATGTTCTGCTTTGGTAGATTTAAGCTGCTCCACCTGCTCTTTCAGACCAGTGCAGAGGTGGCCGAGCTGCCCAACCTGGGAGAGAACCTCCCGCATCTCCGACTCGTAGCTGGAGGTGCTGGTGGAGCCCCAGGGCTTGGCCGGCTCTTGGGCATCCCCTGGGATGGTGGCTTGGGAGCTGGAGGACCCAGGCTGCACCCCAGGGGTGCTGGTGTGGGTCCCAGGGGATCCTGGCTGCATCCCCGAGGTGCTGGCCTGGGCATCAGGGGCCCCTGGCTGTGTCCCCAGGCAGGTCCTGGCCTGGGTGCCCCGGGATCCTGGTTCCAGCCCCGAGGTGCTGGCCTGGGTGCCCCGGGATCCTGCCTGCATCCCCGGGGTGGTGGCGCTGGCACCAATAGACCTCGTGTGATCAGAGGGAGCGCCTGACAACTTCACAGGGGTCGCTGGTTCCCCCTGTGTCCCTGCTCGCATCCCCAGTGAGCCAGACCCTGCAGTCCCCTTGCCGGTCTCCATCCCAGGCCGTGTCCCACGTCCCTTCGGCCCCAGTGCTGAGCTCTTCCTGGCCTGGCTGTCCATGGCCACCTGGGTGGGCTCAGCAGGGGCAGACTGGCCCCCACCGCCCTCCTGGGAAGAAGAGGCAAAGGGCAGCACGTTTACTGGCAGCTGGGCAGCCGTGAGGACAGACCCCAGAACCCCCCGCCATGTCCCCAGTCCCTGTCCCCAAACCACCATCTCACAGGGCCAAACTCGTGTTGAACATGAGAGCCCAAATGCAAAGGGATCATGGGGTCAGCCCAGCCATGGAGCTGGGGGGATGGGACATCCAGGGATGGGACCCGCAGCATCACTGCCCAGCACTCCAACGCACAGGCTGTGCCCCGAGGCAGGAGGGCTGGTGTCCCCGAGGGAGCGGGGGAAGCAGCTGCCTCCTGTCCCTGCACAGCCCGGCAGCGTCCTGGGGCTTCCCCTGGAGCTGGGCGAGGAGAGGGACACCCGTTCAGATGTGGGAGCGGGATTTAAAGAGTATCCCCAAATGAACTGGGGCAGGAGACAGAGGGACGCTGGGCAGGGCTGTGCCTGGGGGCCGTGGCTGAATTGCACGGGCAGAGCTTTATCTCCCCTCCTCCCCTCCCCTGGATCTGTTTTGAGGGCTCTCTAGTTCAAAAGTGCCTTAGCAACTCCTGGGACACCCTTCCCACTCTTCCCTCCTGCTGCCCTTCACGCTGCTGACACCGATGGCCGTGGGGCACGGGCACAGTGTGACAGGGCAGCAGGAGCGGGGAGGGACGAGGGCCCAGCTCCCTCCCGGGGCACCAGGGGATGCTCACCAGGCCAAGCGTCTCCTGGATCTCCTGGATGTCCTCGGCCAGGCCGGAATGCGCCTCCTGCAGGGCATGCATATCCTCTGCCAGGCCGACATGCGCCTCCTTCATCTCCTGGATGTCCTGTGCCATTCCAGAATGTGCCTTCTGCATGGCCTCTTGCATCTCCCGCATGTCCTGTTCCATTCCAGAATGCGCCTCCTGCATGGCCTTCTGCATGGCCCGCATGTCCTCTGCCAGGCCGCACTGCGCCTCCTTAAACTTGTTGATCTCCTCCCACATGTGCTGGAGCGAAGCCCTTTTCTGGGAGAGCGGGTGGGGGGTGAGCCCAGGGGAGGGTCCCTGGGGACCTGGGCCCCGCTGTGCTCTGCTGCGGGAGCTCGGGCTTAACCCAGCCCTTGGGCTGAGGGCGGCACGACGGCAGCGCGGAGCCCGGAGGAGGGGGCGTCTCGTGGGGGAGCACCCAGGGACCAGCAAGAGCATCTACCTTGGAGACGGCTCTCTCCTCCTCTTCGGTTGTTGTTGGCATCAGCTCCTTGGCCATGGAGGAGACCTCGGAGTTGCTCCCGGTCCCCTCCAGCTGCTCCTCTGGTTTCCAGAGCTGCTGCCCTGTGCCCAGGGCTCCGTCCTCCTCCTTCTCCTGGCCAGGCTGGTCCTTGCTGTCCTGGTCCTTTGCCAGGCCGGGGGCCGGGCTCTGCCCTGGCTCCAGGACAGACAGCTGCTGCTGGCCCAGCTGCCCGATGATGGCCTCGAGCAACTTGTGAAGCGCCACGAAGTCAACAACCCCCAAATTGGGTGTCCCGATGGCGGCCTTCAGCATCTCCAGCAGACCGAGTGTGGCCATCGCTGCTGCTCTGCCGGAAAACACGGAGCCTGATGTGGGAAGACGGGAGCTTTTCTGTCCGGAGGTGATCTTGGAGGGATGGGCAGCCAGTAGCCTTTCTCCTGCTCCTTCTTGCCACAGAAAGTGATCAGTCACCAAAACAGATCCAAGTGCCGAAAGCAATCCGAGTGATGAAAGCGATCCAGTCACCAAAGCGATCCGAGTGCCGAAAGTGATCAAACCACCAAAAGCGGTTCAACCACCAAAAGCGATTCCACCACCAAAAGTGATCCCACCACCAGAAGTGATGCAACCACCAAAAGCGATCAAACCACCAAAAGTGATGCAACCACCAGTAGTGATCCCACCACCAAAAGCGATCCAACTGCCAAAATGAGTCCACCACCACAGTGATCCCACCACGGCAAGTGATCCCACCACGGCCAGTGACCAAATGGGCGAGGGGCACAGGTGACAGGGGACAATATAGTGTCTCTGTTGCCCGGCAACAGCCGCCCCAGGAGCCAGCGGGCGCCGCCCTGGTCCTTTGTGATGAAGTCACCCACGGGATGGGAGATGCTGAGGCTCCCTCCTGCCTTTCCCACTTTACCACCCACAATGCAGCTGGTGACACCTCAAATGTTGTGGCAGGTCACTGCAGCCCGTGCCCAGATTCAAAAGACAATCGCACAGGTCATGGGGAATGAAATCTCATTTCACTGAATTAAACACCCTCAGTTTTAATTGCAGAGAGAATGGCTTTATCCGTGTTGTGCACTAAATCAAACTCTCCCCACGTTTCACCCTTTCCTTTCCCCACGGCACAGTTGGCCTCGGAGGCGATTCCCCTTGGTGGCAGATGTGCAGCGACTGGCTCACGAGTGCACCAGCACTGGGAACCTGGGCTGAAAACAAGGTCAAAGTGCCTGGTTTAGGACGCCTTTCCCTGCGGTTCATCAAGCAGAAGGATGTCTTTTGAGAGGGAGCTGTTCTGAAGGGATTTCTTCTGCCTCTCTTGACCGTTGGCACGAGCCAGCGGCTGCCGACCAGGAAATGTGCTCATCGCTTGCTCCCTCATGAACACTGGCCTGGCCTTTGCAGCTAGAACGACATAAACCAGAGTATGTTTCCTGTCACCTGTGCAAGGAGGTGGTTCAAATGCAAAGGCTGATCTTGCCTGTAAGCAGCACGAACTGCTCTAGAGACAGCTCTTTGCTGGGGATGGAGCTGCGAGAGAGGTTCTCCAGCTGGCACGGCTGCCTCCCTTTTGAAACACGGGCCATCTTTTGCTGGCATTCCCGTCCCTCAGCCTGATGGCTCTGACATCTCCTCTGATGCTTCAGAAACGCTGCTGCTATCTACACAGCCATTGCAAGATCCTTTTGCACGGAGAACTGAAGCTGCTCCATAGCTGAAAGGGAGACCCCAACACAGAAAGCAGGGCTGCCATGATTCCTCTGAGAGTGAACCCCACATCCCAAAGAAAGCCGGTCCTTGGAGATGGCCAAGTTTGGAGCAGCGCTGTCACACGTGAGCTGCGAGTCACACAAGGAAGAGTTCCAGAGGACGGAGCGTGTCCCCAGATGGCTTTTGCCAGCGCTGACTGAGGAAGAGGCGTCCTGTCCAGGGACCTCTGCACAGACATCTCCAGGCAGAGCAAGACACTGGGGGGCAACAGCCCCTCTCAAACCCCAGTTTTGCACCCCAAGTGGCCGCACGGCAATGGGCAAGCCTTCATCCCGGGCCAGAGATGCTGGATCCAGAAGTCATGGCTTGCTCCCGGGAGGGTCTTTTTGTGTCAGAACCTCCTGTGTTTCGCCACGCATTTTTCACGGTCAGTGACTTTCATTTCTTTTCCCTCTACGCTCTCCTCCGGTTTTGCCGTGGAGAGCAGATGCCAACAGTCTATTCCAGCCTTACGGGATCTTGCAGACTTCTCCTTTGCTGTCTGTGGTGCTGGTGATTGCCTCTGCTGCCCCTGGTTCATGTTGAAGACTAATTCCTGGCAGACGTGGTTGGTGCTGCTGAGCAACACTCTTGGCTTTGTGCTAGTGCTCAGTAGGACACCGACAAGAAAGCAGGTGTCAAAAACCTCTCGGTTCTTGTGTTGAATGGTGTAGTGTATCCAGGAGTCTATTCCAGCAACCTTAATTGCGGTTAATGTGGTTAAGAGTACTTGATAGGGTCCGTCCCAATGTTCTTTTAAAGTTCCTTTATTCCAAGTTCTTGTATACACCGTGTCTCCATGCTCTGTATCATGTACCGGATTCTCAAGTGCTAGTGGGCGATTCCACACTAGTGCGGATCTGAGTCGATTCAGTGTCCTGCCGAGAGGCAACACATAATTGTAGAAATCCTGATTACCTTTTACATGTACACTTGGATCTGGATCCGGTGCTTCATATGGCTCGCCATACAGAATTTCGTATGGACTTACTGACATTCCGCTCCTAGGTTTAATTCTAATACACAACACCACTATTGGCAAGGCCTGAGCCCATTGAATTTTTGCTTCCTGACAAATCTTGCTAAGTTGCCTTTTTAGGATCTATAGGGCATGCCTGAGATTTGCATGCCTTGGACTACTGGATGTATTAACCGAATAAAGCATGGGATCATACACGGCACAAACAGTAAACCCAGAAATGCACATGCTATCACGAACCCTGTTTTCTTCCACCAGGCTACCATTTCGAGACCAATATCCATTAGGTGGACCTGGGTACCAAGGGGGAGCAATAGAGGTATTTGATGAATTTACCCGCGACACTAGCTTACAAGAGGTTCATCCGATGTATCAGTCATTTGAGACCCCCCACATATCCAGCATGAGGTGACATTTGATTCCTGGGCTATTTTCCATAAGATCTATAAGCAGGGTTTTCCCTCCTGTGGGTAATTGTAATCCCTTGTGGTTTTGCCTTATTTCTTCTCACCAATCTTTGCTTTTCTGTAGTGGCAGAGCCCCCCCGCCCCGGGGGGATGGGGCTGTCGCCAGCCTGGCTGAGAGGTGAAGCCAGAGACAGAAGAAACTAAAGGAGCGTTGTTGTAAGGCGCGTGGACAGGGCAGCTTTGCTATAGAGCCAGCCCGCTCCGGCAATAAAGCGAACTCTGTGAACATCACATTGCTGTGTCAGGTTCCGTGTCTCGCGTGGAAAGAGCAACATTTTGGTGACCCCGACGTGATACTTCGTATCGAAGCAAGATCGTTAGGACGTGAAGACGCCAGGAAAGGCACCTGGAGGGCGAAGTTAGCCCTGCGCTTGAAGAATAGCGGAAAGCAGGCCTGCGGAGAAGCAGGTGGCGTGGGAAACACGGCATCCGCGGAAGAAAAAATCATAATGCAGAGTATTCTGCAGCTGGCTGCACGAACAGGAAGGTATTTTGAAACAGACGCGTTAAAGCGCCTGCTGCGATTCGCCCAGCGGAAGGCGTGTGTCCCCTTCGACGACGGATTTTTTTCTCCCGGTACACGGGAGGACACAGGGACCGAACTGTGGGACGCGGTCACAAGGGGCAGCCGCGAGGCTTGCGACCTCGCCGGGCCGTGGCGGGAGGTCAGGCGGCTGATGCAGGAGGTCTCAGCGGAGCCGGAGCTGTGTGCCGTCCCCCCGGAGCCGCCCGCCGCGAGCTGCCCCCCCTCCGAGGACTCTGAACAATCGATACCGCTGGTATGTCCCGTGTCAGATTTGGATTTCTGGGGCGGAGAGCAAATTATACCCTCTGCGCCCTTTGAGCCATCGCCTGCCTCCGACGAGCAACGGCAGCAACCAGCAAGGTTCAACGAGCCCGGACAGGTTAATCCAGCTGAAGTGCCGTTGCCGGAGGACCCGGTGGAGCACGAGAATGCAGCACCGCAGAATCGCCCTGGCTTCCAGGAGGAGAGTGTGGGAAACTACAGCAGGTCTGTGGAATCCTTGTCAGAAAATATGGGAGTAGAGATCAGCCTTGAAGATATTAAGATTTACCCTTGAGAAGGATGGGAGTAAAGGAGTATCCGGAGATATGGAGTTGTACCCGTGAGAAAGGAGAGATGTACCCGTGAGAGAGAAGGGGATAGAAGAATAACATGGATGACAGCAAAATTAACCAGTGAGATGTTAGTGCTGTAACTTGTAACCAATAGTGAAAAGACACATGAACTGGTAGAATTGTATAAAAATGCACTTATAGCAATCAATAGCATCCATTCCTTTCATCTTGAAAGAACTCGGTCCATGTCGCTTGTCCGTCTCAACCGCGACAGGAGAGCCACGTGCAGAGCCCGAAGGACTTACTGAGACGGCAGGAGAGCCAGATGCAAGAAGTTCTAGACGCCGTGAGGCGACTAGATGGCGGTAACAGTAAAACTTGGTGGTTAAGAGCATATCAAAAGGCGTCAGATGCGATGAAGGACGGGCTGGAGGCAACTGGCAGGGGATGTGAAAAACGGGGAAAACAGGAAAGGGAGGGGGCGGAATTAGACCTCACTCCTGAGGAGCTCCGTATTAAAAGGGAGCGAACACAAAAATGGGCTAGACAATGTGTTGAAGGTGGGATGTGGTCCGTAAGAGGAGCAGATGAATATTTGAGATCGTGGTATGGAAAAGGGCTGGAGACTGGGTTAGATGGGTTTGCAAATATGCGTCGACTTACTGATCCACAGGGAAGCACAAGGGAATTGTATAGCAGCGATAGTAATGATAATCCAAGGGTTTTGCAGCAAACGCAAGGGCTTGCTCTGGCAGCAGTGAGTTACCCAATATAGGTAACCCTGTGCCACCCTATTCTACAATAAAGCAGGATCCTGGGGAACCATATATGAAGTTTGTGGAGCGTTTAAAAGAAGCTATAGATGCTTCTCCTAACCTGATTCCAGAGGCAAAAGCTGCTGTGGGGAAAGATTTGGCCATGATGAATGCAAACACCCAATGCCAACAGATATGAGCCGCTTTGGGAAAAACTGCTTCTCTAGCAGAGATGGTGGAAGCTTGCACACGGGTACCGATCACGCAACAGGAGGTAGAAAAGGCAAAACTACATGCTCAAGCCCACGCTGCGGCCTTGGCTGCAGCACTTAAGCCTGCGATGAAAGGCCGAAGCCCTTCTGTCCTGGTTTTGTTAAAAACCAGTTTCTCTTTTAGTGATTTTGCCTGTCAGCTGAAGCTTCATATTAACTGCATTTTCCTGGAGAACCAGACACATGTTTTGGTAAAACTAGCAATGGAATGCTTATTGATAAGCACGGATGGACATCTCGCAATGCATTGCTAATGCATTTTTCTCTGTTCCTGTAGCAGCAGAGTGCAGGCCGCAGTTCGCTTTCACCTGGGGGGGCATCCAGTACACGTGGAATCGCTTGCCCCAGGGGTGGAAACGCAGTCCTACCATCTGCCATGGGCTGATCCAGACCACGCTGGAGCAAGGTAAAGCTCCAGAACACCTGCAATATATTGAGGACATCATCGTATGGGGCGACACGGCGAAAGAAGTCTTCGAGAAAGGTGAGAGAATAATTCACAGCAAAAGAAGTCTTTGAGAAAGGTGAGAGAATAATTCAGATTCTTTTGGATGCTGGTTTGGCCATAAAATGAAGCAAGGTCGATGGACCTGCCCGAGAGATCCAGTTTAGGAATAAAATGGCAAGACGGCCGTCGTCAGATCCCAATGGATGTGATCAACAAAACCGCAGCAATGTCTCCACCTACTAATAAAAAGGAGACACAGACTTTCTTGGGCGTTGTAGGTTTTTGGAGAATGCATATTCCTGACTACAGCCAGATTGTGAGCCCTCTCTATCGAGTGACTCGTAAAAAGAACCAGTTTGAGTGGGGCCATGAACAGCGACAAGCCTTTGAACAAATGAAGCGTGAGATAACTCATGCGGTGGCCCTTGGACCAGTTCGGACTGGACTAGATGTTAAAAATGTGCTCTACACCGCAGCCGGAGATAATGGACTTACCTGGAGCCTCAGAAAGCACCAGGAGAAACCCGAGGTCGACCCTTAGGTTTTTGGAGTCGAGGATACAAAGGATCTGAGGCCAACTATACTCCAACTGAAAAAGAGATACTAGCAGCATAGGAAGGAGTTCGAGCTGCTTCAGCAGTGATCGGTACTGAAGCACAGCTCCTCCTGGCACCTCGACTGCCGGTGCTGAGCTGCATGTTCAAAGGGACGGTTCCCTCTCCACATCATGAAACCGAAGTTACGTGGAGTAAATGGATTGCATTGATCACGCAACGAGCTCGAATTGGAAATCCCAATCGCCCAGGGAGCTTAGAAGTGATTACAGACTGGCCAGAAAGCAAAGACTTTGGGATGTCTCGAGATGAGGAGGAGGTAACACGTGCTGAAGAAGCACCACCGTATAATACTCTGATAAGAGTATAATAGACTGATAAGCAGTGTGCACTGTTCACAGATGGATCCTGTCGTCTTGTAGGAAAACATCGAAGGTGGAAAGCTGCTGTGTGGAGTCCCACACGACAAGTTACAGAAGCCACTGAAGGACAAGGTGAATCTAGTCAATTTGCAGAAGTGAAAGCCATCCAGCTGGCTTTGGACATTGCTGAATGAGAGAAGCGGCCAATACTTTGTCTCTATACTGACTCGTGGATGGTGGCAAATGCCTTGGGGGGGTGGCTACAGCAATGGAAGAAAAGCAACTGGCAGCGCAGAGGTAAACCCATTTGGGCTGCCACACTGTGGCAAGACATTGCTGCTCGGCTAGAGAGCCTGCCTGTGAAAGTTCGGCATGTAGATGCTCATGTGCCTAAAAGTCGAGCCACCGAGGAACATCTAAACCACCAACAAGCAGATCAAGCTGCTAAGATTAAAGTAGCTGAGGTGGACTTGGACTGGCAACATAAAGGTGAACTTTTCCTAGCCCAATGGGCCCATGATGCTTCAGGGCATCAAGGTAGAGATGCAACATATAAATGGGCTCGCGATCGAGGGGTGGATTTAACTATGGACACTATTTCACAGGTTATTCATGAATGTGAGACTTGCGCCGAAATCAAACAAGCGAAACGGTTAAAGCCTGTACGGTATGGGGGGCGATGGTTAAAGTATAAGTATGGAGAAGCTTGGCAGATTGATTATATTACACTTCCACAAACACGTCAAGGTAAGCGTTTTGTACTTACAATGGTGGAAGCAACCACTGGATGGTTGGAAACATATGCCGTACCTCATGCTACAGCCCGAAATACCATCTTGGGGCTTGAAAAGCAAGTCCTTGGCGACACGGTACGCCAGAAAGAATTGAATCAGACAATGGTATTCATTTCAAAAACAGCATTATAGACAATTGGGCCAAAGAACATGGTATTGAGTGGGTATATCATATTCCATATCATGCACCAGCCTCTGGGAAAATGGAAAGGTACAATGGTTTGCTAAAAACTACACTAAAGGCACTTGGTGGTGGAACCTTTAAAAACTGGGATTCACATTTAGCAAAAGCCACTTGGTTGGTCAACACCAGGGGATCAACCAATCGAGCCGGGCCTGCCCAATCAGAAATTCTACGGACTGTAGAAGGAGATAAAGTCCCTGTAGTACACATGAAAAACATGTTAGGAAAGGCAGTCTGGGTTAATCCTGGCTCAGCAAAGTCAAGCCCATTCGCGGGATTGTTTTTGCGCAGGGACCTGGCAGCACCTGGTGGGTGATGCTTAAGGATGGAGAAGTTCAGTGTGTACCCCAAGGGGATTTGAGTTTAGGTGAAAATATTCAATACTGAACTGCATGATGTGAATTGCCATGCTAACAGTGTTTAATAAGTGTTTTTCAGACCAAGACAGTGATGATGAAACCAGAGCTAGCTTCTTCGAGTGGCGCCTGACAACTTCTTCGCAGTTGATGTCTTTAACCCACAAACAGTGGTCATGAGATGCACTTGTACCATTTTTCCTGCCCTGGGAGACTGTCGTGACAAAATGAACTTAATGAACTTTTCAAAGGATGGTCCACTGATTAATTACTCCTGTGTATATATGTACATATGTATATATATATATATATAGTAGTAGTGAGCAATTAGATTGTATTGATAGATTGTATTGATAAGGTTTAAGCATTCAGTGAATGGCATATTATAAGGGGTGGAATGTCCTGGTTTTGTTAAAAACCAAGTTTCTCTTTCAGTGAATTTTGCCTGTCAGCTAAAGCTTCATATTAACTGCATTTTCCTGGAGAACCACACACATGTTTTGGTAAACCTAGCAATGGAATGCAAACTTATTGATAAGCACGGATGGACATCTCGCGAGAGGGGCGACGAGAAACAAGTGACCAAGAAACTGACCAACTGTGTATAACATCCCATTCACGTGAATACTTCATATAAAAGTGGGAGATCACGAGGATCTCGTCCCTTTTCCCTTTTGCCTTTGCTTTTCCCTTCTGCTTATGGCCGACATTAGGAGAGGACCTTGCTAGTCGTCCCTGCGAACTGAGGCCAGTGACAGACTGAATCCAGCTCCGGTTGGCTGCAGAGTCCAGTCCAGGACTTTGGTTGCCGGCTCTGCAGTTGCTGAGACTTTCAAGATTGGTTTTGTATATTTTGTATTATTTTCTCTATTCTTATTAGTAGCATTAGTAAAACATCTTTAATTTTTCCAACTCTCTTCTCTCTGTCCTTCTTGCCCTCCCGATCGCCTGTCCTGAGTGGGAAAAGGGGAGAGGGAGGGGCACAAGGGGGAAGTGGGGGGGAGAGGGGGTTAACAATACATCTGCCAGGGTTTTATTGTCACCCCGCAATCTTAACCCTCGACAACATGAGACCTTAATAAAGCAAACCCTGGAGGCATTAAGAGGGGCCAAACAAATTGCAGTAGTTTACGTAAAGGGCCATCGGAAGGGAACTTCCACGCAAGTAAGAGGAAATAATTTAGCCGACGAAGAAGCTAAGAAAGCTGCGCTACTGGCAATAAAAGCATTCGAACAGGATCCTGTACAAACTAAGTATGCTATGAGATTTACAAATCAGGAAAAGGAGAAACTGGGGCAAATGGGAATAGTCGAACAAGAGGGGAAGTGGTGGCTACCTGATGAGAGGGAAATGCTCCCGAAAGGAGCGGCTTGGCGAGTTTTAAGAGAATTTCATAGGCAAACCCATTGGGGAGTGCAGGCCCTGGTAGATCAGTTCGCTAATAAATATATGACCCTGGGAGTGTATGATTTAGCAAAAAGAATCGTTGGAGAATGTTTAACCTGTCAAAGGATAAATAAACAGTGTCTTAGGGAAAGAGTCCCTGGGGGGAGGCAACTGGCCAAGAAGCCATTTGAAAGGATTCAGGTAGACTTTACGGAATTACCGAAGGTAGGCAGGTATTAAGTGTCTCCTAGTTTTGGTAGATCACCTAACTCACTTTGTTGAAGCCTTTCCGGTAGCTCGGGCCACTGCGAGGACAGTAGTAAAAATATTATTAGAGCATATCATACCTAGGTATGGGATCATGTCAGTTATCGATTCGGACAGAGGACCCCATTTTACTTCCAAAATAATTAGAGAAACGTTAGAAGCTCTGGGAACCAAGTGGGAGTATCACACTCCTTGGCACCCCCAGAGTTCAGGAAAAGTTGAAAGGATGAACGGAGAAATTAAAAAGCACCTGACCAAATTAATGATAGAAACCAGAATGAACTGGGTGAAGTGCCTCCCCTTAGCCCTCTTGAACATAAGGACACAACCGAGGGCCCATACAGGACTTTCCTCCTGTGAAATGTTATATGGAATGCCCTATGATTTGGAGAAGCCAATCGAACACCCTAAAGTGGAAGAAAAGATGTTACAAGAATATCTTACAGAACTCATGAGAAGGAGGCAAGAACTGCTAAAGCGAGGCCTGGTGGTTCAAAGACCACCTTTAGATGTAGCAATACATAGTATTAAACCGGGAGATCAAGTACTCGTAAAAACATGGAAGGAATCATCGTTAACCCCTCGCTGGGAGGGACCTTTCCTTGTTTTACTCACCACAGATACCGCAGTCCGCGCCGCAGAAAGAGGATGGACACACGCTAGTCGAGTAAAAGGTCCTATCCTACATACAGACTGGGAAGTCACCGGGGAACCGGATGAGTTGAAGCTGACCTTCAGGAGGAAACAGACACGTGACGTATAGCCGTAGATACTAAGCTTCTTATGGACAACTGTAAGGAATTGCGGAAGTTACATATCGCATGTCCTGTATGCAAACAATGTAATCCTTGGGTATGTCGTGTGTGTAGCGGGTGCGGGATACAGCAGTGGGAAAAGTTTCCTTATGTTGAACGATGGTGTGATGAGTGTTTGGGAAAAACCATAAATACTGTGGAAATACTGTGGAAATTACTGGACGGGAAAATTGGCCTAGATACGGACATTATAGAAGAGATTGGTACAGAACTGTTGCACAGTTAGGAGAGAAACTTATAGTTAAGAACATAGAGTGTAGTAAAAATATTCAGTACTTTCTGTATGACCCATAAGTCCAGACATTTGGGAAATAACCAAGAGGAAGCGTAAGAAGCGTTTAGTAAAAATACGTGAATGTTCCAGACCCTGTGAGGATTTGGGACATTGGCCAAAACCTGGTATTCAAAATAGCCCTATTGGGTTGAGTATTGGAAAGTGGGTTGTGACAGAACAAGGAGAGGATTCAGGAGGCAGTCCCCTGAAGACTACAACTGCTGCCGAGAAGAAAACTTACCCGGCTACTCTGAAGCAACAGAGTAGGCCCAGGGCAAGGCAGAGGGGTATCCTTGTGGGGATTGGCAAGTGCCTCCGAAAACTCCTAAAATAAAGCAGCTCCGTTAAGCAGAACAACCCTCAACAAAATGAACCTCCACTGGCTGATTTTCAGCCAACCAGGGGCCGAGTCGCTCTCCCTAATCCTCCTTACCTTACCGGTAATGATAGCAATAAAGCAGGGGAGTTCTCACCAACCTTTTAAATGGACCCTCTATCGATGGGAGGGCCAAACGATAATACAACAACAGAGCACATCAGGGTCACCTTCTTTTACTGCAACCTTCTGCCAATTAGTTCAGATTGAGCCATGCCTTAACAAAATGGGGTTTTATATGTGCCCCAGCACAGGGCCCTCGTATTGTAATACCCCAGGACACTATTACTGCGCTTACTGGGGGTGTGAAACGATTGCCTCAAGCTGGCCAATTCCTCGGGTAAATATTGATAAGTTCTTAAAGGTTGGATGGGGGCCTGTAGGATGCATTCCTCCTTCGGGAGTCGTGAACCAAGGCCGCCGACTAAAACTCGGTTATCCTCGCAACCAAAACGAGCGGGACAGTGATGGCGAGTATGAATATATATTCCTTAACATAACAAACCCTGAACATAGTGGATGGCTTGTTGGGAAAACCTGGGGAATGCGGTATTATGAACCGGGTGATGATAGGGGAGGCATGTTCTTCATAAAGAAGGAAGAAGTTAAACCGACCCCTCGAGCGATAGGTCCCAATCCAGTAGTAAAATCCCCTCCCCCTCTGGGTAAGGAGACAAGGACAGTAGAGAAGGAGAATATAATAGTAAAAGAGGAAACTGTCACTGAAGCCTTGAAATCTCTGAATACTGAAGCCTCGCAATCTTTGAATCCTCTATGGGAAATTATCCGGGCTACTTATCAAACCCTAAACTATACTCAACCCAACTTAACCACTGGTTGCTGGTTGTGTTATAATGTTAATCCACCCTTTTATGAAGCTATAGGGGAGAATCGTCGGTATACCATAAACAAGGAGTCTGTGCCTATTCAACGTCCTTGGGAAAAGCAGAAAAGAGGGATAACTATGCAACATGGAACTGGGATAGGGACTTGTATAGGTAAAGTACCAAATTCCAAGAGACCACTTTGTGGGAATATCGTACCGAGCCTTAACGAAACCACAGGATACATTATTCCCCCGAATGGAACAAAATGGATATGTTCTAGGACAGGACTTACTCCATGTGTGTCTTTAAAGGTGTTCAACAGTTCCCGAGAGTATTCCATGTTAGTTACCATCATCCCAAGGATATTGTATCATCAAGAAAATGTAATGTATGATATTTGGGATACAGGACTCCATCGTACCAAACGGGAACCCATTACAGCCATTACTATAGCCACGTTGCTAGGGTTAGGGGCAGCCGGAGCAGGAACAGGGAGAGCTTCACTTGTTCAACAAAATCAAGGATTCAGTTCCTTGAAGACTGCGATAGATGAGGACCTAGAGAGAACTGAAAACTCCATAACCGCCTTAGAGAGATCTCTAACCTCGCTATCTGAAGTGGTGTGGCAAAACAGGAGAGGGATGGATCTCCTTTTCTTACAGCAAGGTGGACTATGCGCAGCCTTGAAGGAAGAGTGTTGTTTTTATGCAGATCACACAGGGGTAGTCCGAGACTCGATGGCAAAATTAAGGGAGAGACTGGAACAGAGAAAAAGGGAAAGAGAAGCTGCAAAAGGGTGGTACGAGTCTTGGTTTATTCAGTCCCCGTGGCTAACTACATTGCTATCCACAGTAGCTGGACCCTTGATGATATTATTACTCACCCTAATCTTTGGACCCTGTGTCCTAAATCGACTTATTGGACTAGTTAAAAACCGTGTAGAGCGGGTACACCTTATGCTGCTACAGAAACATGGAACTGATGAAGAAGCTGAAATGACCTTACTAGCCCGAAAAGCGGTAATTCGATTTGATCAACAAATAAATGAGTAAAAAAAAAAAAAAAAAAGAGGGGAATTGTAATAAGTGATGGTCAAAATTGTTAATGTTGAACAAATCGAGTAGGATTCAATTATATTATGCATATTGTTGTAAGCAGTAACTGCGCTTGTGCAAGTTTGATTATGTTTTGTAGAACCTTGTAGTAGTAGTTAAGCCAATGCCTGGATTGCCTGGATGGTGCCACAGATAACAGGACTCCCGGATGGTGCCACAGATAACAGGACTCCCGGATGGTGCCACAGATAACAGGACTCCCGGATGGTGCCACAGATAACAGGACTCCCGGATGGTGCCACAGATAACAGGACTCCCGGATGGTGCCACAGGTAACAGGACTCCCGGATGGTGCCACAGATAACAGGACTCCCGGATGGTGCCACAGATAACAAAGTTCCAGAGACGGAAATTCCCAGCGTGTGAACGAGCGTATAACATATATAAGCACACACGAAAAGTTGAGTGGTGTGCCTGTTGGCGGAACTGAGCTTCCCCCGGTCACCCAGCGCTGTTTTGCCTAATTACCGCTTGCTAAATAAAATCGATTGATTGACTCAGAATCGATTTATTGGCTCTTATTTATAACAAATGTGATCTGTGTGTGGCACAGGAGCTTCCCGTCCACTTGCTCCTCCATTCAGTCAGGTGCTGCAAGAGAGGGACAGAGAAAGAAACAGTCAGGACCGGATTAACAACCTCGTCATCCCTGTCCCCAAACCTGCAGGCGGCCTAGGAGGCCTGATCTAAGTTTGGCTCTTCTCCCTCTCTTTGCTGGAATCCTTCACTGCACAAATTTCTGTCATGAACACTCTCTGAATCAACCTGATGTGTTCATAGTTCCCAGCCCAGCGTCCATTCCTCAAGGTACCTCAGCATTTCCCTTTGAAACCACACCTGAGTGCCATCCCGTCCTGAGCTACCTCAGCATTGCCCACTGCAGCCTCCCCGACGCCATCTCCTCCCTGAGCTCCCTCAGCCTTTCCCGCCAAAGCCTCCCCGATGTCACCCCTCCCTGAGCTCCCTCAGACTTTCCCGCCAAAGCCTCCCCGATGTCCCCCCCTCCCCGAGCTCCCTCAGCCTTTCCGGCCAAAGCCTCCCCGATGTCACCCCTCCCTGAGGTCCCTCAGCCTTTCCCGCCAAAGCCTCCCCGATGTCCCCCCCTCCCTGAGCTCCCTCAGCCTTTCCCGCCAAAGCCTCCCCGATGTCACCCCTCCCTGAGGTCCCTCAGCCTTTCCCGCCAAAGCCTCCCCGATGTCACCCCTCCCTGAGGTCCCTCAGCCTTTCCCGCCAAAGCCTCCCCGATGTCCCCCCCTCCCTGAGCTCCCTCAGCCTTTCCCGCCAAAGCCTCCCCGATGTCACCCCTCCCTGAGCTCCCTCAGCCTTTCCCGCCCAAGCTCCTTCCGCGCCGTCCCGCCCTCAGGCTCCTCCGCCGCTCCCGCCGCTCCCCCCGTTCCCGGCCCCTCCCCGCGGCAGCGCCGCCCCCGCCCCTCGCGCCCCCTGGCGCCCCCACGGCGGCCCCGGCCCCGCCTGCGCCGCTCCCGACCCGGCGCTGCCCCCTCCCGCTCGCTTTCCTCCCTCTGCCCTGCGGCACCACGGGCTCCCCCCTCCGACCCACGGCCCCGCCCGAGCCCCGCGCAGCGCTCAGCCCGGGGCTCCCTTCCCTCACAGCCGCCCGCGTGTTTCCCCCTCGCCCCTTGCCCGGCCCGGCCCGGGGCCGCGCTCTTGCGGCTGGCTGCCCCTCGCCTTCCTCCTGCCGAACCCAGCCCGTCCCTCCCCCTCCAGCCTCCCCCCTCAGCCGGGACCGGGGCGGCCCCGTCCAGTCTCCCCGCTGTCCGCCCGCCCCTCGCTCACCGCCGGCCCCGCCGCTCCTCGCGCGCTGCTCCCGCCGCCGCACCGCCGGCACGCGCTCCTCGGCCCGCGCGCTTCTGCAGCGTGGCCCCGCCAATCCCGCGCAGGAGCCAATCCCGTCCGCGCCCGCCACCGGGCCCCGCCCCCCCTCCCGGCCCGGAGCCGCCGGCGGCCGCAGAGCGGCGCTGTCCGCCCGCAGCGCGGCCCCGGCCCCGGCGGGTCAGCGGCAGCGGGGCCGGGAGCGCTCGGGCTGCGCCCGCCCGGGACGGCCCGGGACCGAGGGCTCCGCCGCTGCAGCCCGTTTCGTGCCGTTTGCGCCCCGGCTTACACGGCTGCAGCCTTCCTGCTGCTGCAGCTCACACATCTTTCTTCCTTCTAACCGCACAGCAGGTCACACTCACAAACGTTCCGTGCTCGCTGGCATAAGAACATCTGCAGAAGAATCTACAGACATTACGCAGATATACGACCGACCACAGCTTTCTGATCTTTCAGGTTAAAGTTCCTGCAGATATTCATGTTTCAATCAAACAGACACCACCAGCAGAGCTGCTGCCTCTGCCGTCTTTGCTCAGAAAGCAGTGACAACACCAGAAAACACATTGGCAGCCGGTGCTTTGAGCAGTGAAGGTGGGATCTACAAAAGTCTGATTAAACCAAACAGCCTGAGGTCTTTATCAAGCTGCACATCTGCCAGGAATGCTGAAATGCAAGAGTTTACTCCTGCACTATTCCACAATGGAACAGCCGCTTCATATCAAAAATCATCTCAAAGTTCCAAACCGGTACATTAAAAAGCTGTCACTAGGTATTAGAAGACCACTGCAAGACTTTGTTGCTTTTGAGTTAAATCATAATTTTTCAATAAACAAAAGCTAAACAATTTCTGCAATCTGTTGCTCATCCTCCTGTTCATTCATTAGCACTGCAGCAATCAGTTGTTATACGACGTGTCAACAGAGGAAATTGAAAAACCCCAAACAAAACTTACTGTCTATAGTGGTGTATCTAGGATCCTCTATCTAGGATGCTGTATCTAGGATGCTGTATCTAGGATTCTGTATCTGGGATGCTGTAACTGGGATGCTGTATCTGGGATGCTGTATCTAGCATGCTGTATCTGGGATGCTGTATCTGGGATGCTGTATCTAGGATGCTGTATCTATGATGCTGTATCTATGATGCTGTATCTGGGATGCTGTATTTAGGATGCAATATCTATGATGCTGTATCGGGGATGCTGTATCTGGGATGCTGTATCTAGGATGCTGTCTCTAGGATGCTGTATCTAGGATGCTGTATCTATGATGCTGTGTTTAGGATGCTGTATCCTGTTCATTCATTAGCACTGCAGCAATCAGTTTTTATACGACGTGTCAACAGATGCGATTGAAAAACCCCAAACAAAACTTATTGAAGCCCACGGATCCCCCGCCCTCCCTGCCCCCCTCACCCTGAGCCCCACGATCAGCACCTGGTGCGGGAGAGGAGCAGAACTGGACAGACAGAACCAGAAATGCGACTGTTGGGAGAAGGAAACACCAAGGGAGTTACAGCTGCCTTAACGTTCCAAATACGATGTCTTCCAAACCAAAGCTTGCGAGCGGGGGAGGAAAAAGCTGAGACGACTCAATGTGAGTGACAGAGCATAGTTGACTTTATTGGTCCAGGGTACACATATTTATACAGATAACCTAGATAAAGCATCTTAGATACAGCATCCCAGATACAGCATCCCGTATACAGCTTACTAGATACAGCATCCCAGATACAGCATACTAGATACAGCATTCCAGATACAGCGTCCCAGATACAGATTCTGAGGTACAGCGTCCTGGATACAGCATCCCGTATACAGCATCCAAGATACAGCATCCTAGATACATCATCCCAGATACAGAATCCCAGATAGAGCATCCCGGATACAGCATCCTATATACAGCATCCTAGATACAGAATCCTAGAAACAGCATCCAAGATAAAGCACCCCAGATACAACATCCTAAATACAGCATACCAGATGCAGCATCCTAGATACAGCATCCCAGATACAGCATCACAGATAGAGCATCATAGATATTACATCCTAGATACAGCATCCTAGATACAGCATGCCAGATACAGCATCCTAGATGCAGCATCATAGATATTGCATCCTAGATACAGCATCCTAGATACAGGATCCCAGATACAGCATCATAGCTACAGCATCCTAGATACAGCATCCCAGATACAGCATCCCAGATACACCATCCTAGATACAGCATCTCAGATACAGAATCCTAGATACAGCATCATAGATACAGCATCATAGATACAGCATCCTATATACAGCATCCTAGATACAGAATCCTAGAAACAGCATCCCAGATAAAGCACCCCAGATACAACATCCTAAATACAGCATCCCAGATGCAGAATCCTAGATACAGCATCCCAGATACAGCATCACAGATAGAGCATCATAGATATTGCATCCTAGATACAGCATCCTAGATACAGCATGCCACATACAGCATCCTAGATGCAGCATCATAGATATTGCATCCTAGATACAGCATCCTAGATACAAGATCCCAGATACAGCATCATAGATACAGCATCCCAGATAGAGCATCCCAGATACAGCACCCAGATACAGCATCCCAGATAAAGCATCCCAGATAAGCATCCTAGATACAGCATCCTAGATACAATATCCCAGATACAGCATCCCAGATAGAGCATCCCAGATACAGCACCCAGATACAGCATCCCAGATACAGCATCCTAGATACATCATCCCAGATACAGCATCCAAGATACAACATCCTAGATACAGAATCCCAGATACAGCATCATAGATACAGCATCCCAGATAGAGCATCCCAGATACAGCATCCTAGATACAGCATCATATATACAGCATCCTATATAAAGCATCCCTGATACAGCACCCAGATACAGCATCCCAGATACAGCATCCCAGATACAGCATCCTAGATACCGAATCCCAGATACAGCATCCCAGATACAGCACTCCAGATACAGCATTTTATATACAGCATCCCAGATACAGAATCCCAGATACAGGATCTCAGATACAGCATCCTAGATACAGCGTCCTAGAGACAGCACCCCAGATATAGCATCCCAGATACAGCATCCCAGATGCAGCATCCTAGATACAGCATCCTAGATACAATATACCAGATACAGCATCCTAGATACAGCATCCCAGATACAGCATCCCACATACAGCATCCTAGATAGAGCATCCAAGATACAGCATCCTAGATACAGCATCATAGATACAGCATAATAGATACAGCATCCTATATACAGCATCCCAGATACAGGACCCCCAACACAGAATCCCAGATACAGCATCCTAGATACAGCATCCCAGTTACAGAATCCTAGATACAGCATCCCAGATACAGCACCCCAGATACAGCATCATAGGTACAGCATCCCAGATACAGAGTCCCAGATACAGAATCTCAGATACAGCATTCTAGATACAGCATCATATATACAGCATCCTAGATAAAGCATCCCAGATACAGGATCATAGATAAAGCATCCTAGATACAGTATCCTAGATACAGCATCCCAGATACAGCACCCCAGATATGCCATGCTAGATACAGCATCCTAGATGCAGCATCCTAGATGCAGCATCCTAGATAAAGCATGCCAGATACAGCATCCCACATACAGCATCCTAGATACAGCATCCTAGATACAGCATCCCAGATACAGAATTCCATGTACAGCATCCAAGATACAGCATCATAGACACAGCATCCTAGATACAGCATCCTAGATACAGCACCCCAGATACAGCATCCAAGGTACAGGATACCAAATAGAGCATCCCAGATACAGCATTATACATACAGCATCCTAGATACAATATCCCAGAAGCCGCATCCTAGATACAACATCCCAGATTCAGCATCCTAGATACAGCATCCCAGATACAGCATGCCAGATACAGCATCCTAGATACAGCATCATAGATACAGCATCGTAGATACAGAATCCCATATACAGCATCCTATATACAGCATCCCAGGCACAGCATCCCAGATACAGCATCCTAGATACAGCATCCCAGATACAGCATCCTAGATAGAGCATCCTGGATACAGCATCCCAGATACAGCATCCTAGATACAGCATCCCAGATACAGCATCATAGACACAGCATCCTAGATACAGCATCCCAGATACAGCATCTCACATACAGCATCCTTGTTACAGCATCCTAGATATAGCATCCTAGATACAGCATCCTAGATAAAGCATACCAGATACAGCATCCCAGAGACAGCATCCTAGATAAAGCATCCGAGATACAGCATCCCAGATACAGAATCCCAGATACAGCATCCTAGATACAGCATCCCAGATACAGCATACTAGATAAAGCATCCCAGATACAGCATCCCAGATACAGCATCATAGATACAGCATCCCAGATACAGCAACCCAGATACAGTATCCCAGATACAGTATCCTATATACAGCATCCTAGATACAGCATCCTAGATACAGCATCCCAGATAGAGCATCCTAGATACAGCATTCCATGTACAGCATCCAAGGTACAGCATCATAGAAACAGCATCCTAGATACAGCATCCTAGATACATCACCCCAGATACAGGATATCAAATACAGCATCCCAGATACAGCATTACAGATACAGCATCCTAGATACCGCATCCTAGATACAACATCCCAGATACAGCATCCTAGATACAGCATCCCAGATACAGCATGCCAGATACAGCACCCCAGATACAGCATCATAGATACAGCGTCCTAAATACAGAATACCATATACAGAATCCTAGATACAGCATCCCAGACACAGCATCCTAGATACAGCACCCCAGATACAGCATCCCAGATACAGCATAGTAGAGAGAGCATCCTAGATACAGCATCCCATATACTGCATTCTAGATACAGCATCCTAGATACAGCATCCCAGATACAGCATCATAGATACAGCATCCCAGATAAAGCATTCCAGATACAGCATCGTAGATACAGCATCATATATACAGCATCCTAGATAAAGCCTCCCAGATACAGCACCCCTGATACAGCATCCCAGATACAGCATCCCAGATACAGCATCCCAGATACAGCATCCTAGATGCAATATCCCAGATACAGCATCCTAGATACAGCATCCCAGATATAGCATCCTAGATACAGCATCCTAGATACAGAATCATAGATACAATATCCCAGATACAGCATCCTAGATACAGCATCCCAGATACAGCATCCTAGATACAATATCCCAGATACAGCATCCTAGATACAGCATCCCAGATACAGCACCCAGATACATCATCCCAGATACAGCATCCCAGATACAGCATCCTAGATACAGCATTCCAGATAAAGCATCCTATATACAGCATCCTAGATACAGCATCCCAGATACAGCATCCCAGATACAGCATCCTAGATACAGCATCCTAGATACAGCATCCCAGATACAGCATCCTAGATACAGCATCCCAGATACAGCATACTAGATAAAGCATCCCAGATACAGCATCCCAGAGACAGTATCCTAGATACAGCATCCTAGATACAGCATCCTAGATAGAGCATCCCAGATACAGCATCCTAGATGCAGCATCCTAGATACAGCATTCCAGATACAGCATCTTAGATACAGCATCCCAGATACAGCTTCCTAGATAAAGAATCCTACATACAGCATTCCAGATAGAGCATCAAAGATACAGCATCGCAGATACATTATCCTACATACAGCGTCCGAGATAGAGCATCCTAGATACAGCATCCCAGATACAGCATTCTAGATATAACATCCTAGGTACAGCATCCTAGATACAGCATCCTAGATACAGCATCCCAGATACAGCATCCTAGATACAGCATCCTAGATACAATATCCCAGATACAGCATCTTAGATACAGCATCCCAGATAAAGCATCCCAGATACAGCATCCTAGATACAGCATCATATATACAGCATCCTATATAAAGTATCCCAGCTACAGAACCCCAGATGCAGCATCCCAGATACCGCATCCTAGATACAGCATCCTAGATACAGCATCCCAGATACAGCATCATAGATACAGCATCCCAGATAAAGCATCTCAGATACAGCATCCTAGATACAGCATAATATATACAGCATCCTAGATAAAGCATCCCAGATACAGCACCCCAGATACAGCATCCCACATACAGCATCCCAGATACAGCATCCCAGATACAGCATCCTAGATACAGCATCCTAGATACAGCATCCTAGATACAATATCCCAGATACAGCATCCTAGATACAGCATCCCAGATACAGCATCCTAGATACAGCATCCTAGATACAGCATCCTAGATACAATATCCCAGATACAGCATCCTAGATACAGCATCCCAGATACAGCGTCCCAGATACAGCATCATAGACACAGCACCCCAGATACCGCATCCCAGATACAGCATCCTAGATACAGCATCGTAGATACAATATCCCAGATACAGCATCCTAGATACCGCATCCCAGATACTGCATCCTAGACATATCATTCCAGATACAGCATCCTGGATACTGCATCCCAGGTACAGCATCCTAGATACAGCGTCCTAGATAGAGCATCATAGATACAGCATCCCAGATACAGCATCCCAGATACAGCATCCCAGATACAGCACCCCAGATATAGCATCATAGATACAGCATCCCAGATACAGTATCCCAGATACAGAATCTCAGATACAGCATCCTAGATACAGCATCGTATATACAGCATCCTAGATAAAGCATCCCAGATACAGCATCATAGATAAAGCATCCTAGATACAGTATCCTAGATACAGCATCCCAGGTACAGCACCCCAGATATAGCATCCTAGATACAGCATCCTAGATACAGCATCCCAGATACAGCATCTCAGATACAGCATCCTAGATACAGCATCCTAGATATAGCATCCTATATACAGCATCCTAGATAAAGCATACCAGATACAGCATCCCAGATACAGCATCCTAGATACAGCATCCCAGATACAGCATCCCAGATACAGCATCCCAGATACAGTATCCTAGATACAGCAGCCTAGATACAGCACCCCAGATACAGCATCCCAGATACAGGATCCCAAATACAGCATCATAGATACAGCACCCTAAATACAGAACCCATATACAGAATCCTATATACAGCATCCCATATTCAGCATCCTAGATACAGCATCCTAGATACAGCATCCCAGATACAGCATCATAGATATAGCATCCCAGATAAAGCATCCCAGATACAGCATCCTAGATACAGCATCATATATACAGCATACTAGATAAAGCCTCCCAGATACAGCACCCCAGATACAGCATCCCTGATACAGCATCCCAGATACAGCATCCTAGATACAGCATCCTAGATACAATATCCCAGATACAGCATCATAGATAGAGCATCCTAGATACAGCATCCCAGATACAGCATCCTAGATACAGCATCCTAGATACAGCATCCCAGATACAGCATCCCAGATACAGCATCCTAGATACAGCATCCTAGATACAGCATCCCAGATACAGCATCCCAGATACAGCATCCTAGATACAGCATCCCAGATACAGAATCCCAGATACAGCATCCCAGATACAGCATCCTAGATACAGCATCCCAGATACAGCATCCCAGATACCGGATCCTAGATAAAGCATCCTAGATACAGCATCCCAGATACAGCATCCTAGATACAGGATCATAAATACAGCATCCCAGATACAGCATCCCAGATACAGCATCCCAGATACAGCATCCTAGATACAGCATCCTAGATACAGCATGCCAGATACAGCATCCCAGATACAGCATCCCAGATACAGCATGCCAGATACAGCATCCTAGATACAGCATCCTAGATACACCACTAGATACAGTAAGTTTTTTTTGGGTTTTTTCAATTTCCTCTGTTGACACGTCGTATAACAACTGTTTGCTGCAGTGCTCATGAATGAATAGGAGGATGACTGGAGAAACTGTTTTTCTTTTGGTTTATTGAAAAATTTTTATTTAACTCAAAAGCAACAAGGTCTTGCAGTGGTCTTCTAATACCTAGTGACAGCTTTATAATGTACCTGTTTGGAACTTCCTCAATATTCAATCCAATAGGGCTATTTTGAATACCAGGTTTTGACCACTGTCCCGAATCCTCACAGGGTCTGGAACATTCCCGTATTTTTACTAAACGCTTCTTACACTTCCTCTTGGTTATTTCCCAAATGTCTGGACTTACGGGTCATACAGAAAGTACTGAATATTTTTACTACACTCTATGTTCTTAATTATAAGTTTCTCTCCTAACTGTGCAACAGTTCTGTACCAATCTCTTCTATAATGTCCGTATCTAGGCCAATTTTCCCGTCCAGTAATTTCCACAGTATTTCCACAGTATTTATGGTTTTTCCCAAACACTCATCACACCACCGTTCAACATAAGGAAACTTTTCCCACTGCTGTATCCCGCACCCGCTACACACACGACATACCCAAGGATTACATTGTTTGCATGCAGGACATGCGATATGTAACTTCCGCAATTCCTTACAGTTGTCCATAAGAAGCTTAGTATCTACGGCTCTACGTCACGTGTCTGTTTCCTCTTGAAGGTCAGCTTCAACTCATCCGGTTCCCCGGTGACTTCCCAGTCTGTATGTAGGATAGGACCTTTTACTCGACTAGCGTGTGTCCATCCTCTTTCTGCGGCGCGGACTGCGGTATCTGTGGTGAGTAAAACAAGGAAAGGTCCCTCCCAGCGAGGGGTTAACGATGATTCCTTCCATGTTTTTACGAGTACTTGATCTCCCGGCTTAATACTATGTATTGCTACATCTAAAGGTGGTCTTTGAACCACCAGGCCTCGCTTTAACAGTTCTTGCCTCCTTCTCATGAGTTCTATAAGATATTCTTGTAACATCTTTTCTTCCACTTTAGGGTGTTCGATTGGCTTCTCCAAATCATAGGGCATTCCATATAACATTTCAAAGGAGGAAAGTCCTGTATCAGCCCTCGGTTGTGTCCTTATGTTCAAGAGGGCTAAGGGGAGGCACTTCACCCAGTTCATTCTGGTTTCTATCATTAATTTGGTCAGGTGCTTTTTAATTTCTCCGTTCATCCTTTCAACTTTTCCTGAGCTCTGGGGGTGCCAAGGAGTGTGATACTCCCACTTGGTTCCCAGAGCTTCTAACGTTTCTTTGATTATTTTGGAAGTAAAATGGGGTCCTCTGTCCGAATCGATAACTGACATGATCCCATATCTAGGTATGATATGCTCTAATAATATTTTTACTACTGTCCTCGCAGTGGCCCGAACTACTGGAAAGGCTTCAACAAAGTGAGTTAGGTGATCTACCAAAACTAGGAGACACTTATACCTGCCTACCTTCGGTAATTCCGTAAAGTCTACCTGAATCCTTTCAAATGGCTTCTTGGCTAGTTGCCTCCCCCCGGGACTCTTTCCCTAAGGTGCTGTTTATTTATCCTTTGACAGGTTAAACATTCTCCAACGATTCTTTTTGCTAAATCATACACTCCCAGGGTCATATATTTATTAGCGAACTGATCTACCAGGGCCTGTACTCCCCAATGGGTTTGCCTATGAAATTCTCTTAAAACTCACCAAGCTGCTCCTTTCGGGAGCATTTCTCTCTCATCAGGTAGCCACCACTTCCCCTCTTGTTCAACTATTCCCATTTGCCCCAATTTCTCCTTTTCCTGATTTGTAAATCTCATAGCATACCTAGTTTGTACAGAGTCCTGTTCAACTGCTTTTATTACCAGTAACGCAGCTTTCTTAGCTTCCTCATCTGCTAAATTATTCCCTCTTATTTGCGTGGAGGTTCCCTTCCGATGGCCCTTTACGTAAACTACCGCGATTTGTTTGGGCCCTCTTAATGCCTCCAAAGTTTGCTTTATTAAGGTCTCATGTATTAATCCTTTATCCTGAGAATTCATTAGTCCCCTCTCTTCCCAAATTTTTCCAAACGTGTGAACCACCCCAAATGCATATTTAGAATCTGTAAATATTGTTCCTCTCTTATATTTTAACAACTGTAACGCCCTCAATACTGCGAACAGCTCACAAGCCTGCGCCGACCATCCTGAGTTAAGGGGACCCGACTCCTTAGTTGTCCAGCTATTTCCATCTGTTATGGCGTATCCTGATTTCCTCTTTCCGTCCACTACCCGCGATGATCCATCTACAAACAGTTTCTCTCCACATAGCAACTCCTCTTCTTCTAAATCCTCTCTTATTTTGACTTGATATTCTATTACCCTGATACAATCATGGGAAAGAGATTCGCTCAGTTCCCCATACAAAAATTGGGCTGGATTCTGCAAGTTAGTGGTTTCAAGCTCTAACTTAGGGGAGTGCAATAGGATCCCTTCATATTTCAATAACCTAGCATCCGTAATCCATTTGTCAGCTTTCTGCTGCAATACCCCTCGTATATTGTGAGGTGTGTATACCTTTAATTCCCCTCCCATAGTTATTTTATTTTCTTCAACTAGGAGAGCAGTAGCAACTATGGCCTGTAAACAGGTAGGCCAACCGCGACTAACTGGATCTAATAACTTGGAATAATATCCTACGGGTTTCTTTTTACCTGCCCATTCTTGCGTTAGGACCCCAAAGGCCGTTCCACCCTCCGTGTTAACAAATAAGTAAAAAGGTCTTCGGGCATCCACCAGACTCAGTACTGGGGCATTTACTAAATCAGCTTTTAAGTTGTCTAATTGTTGATCATCTTCTGTACTCCATTTCATCAGACCTTCCCCCACTAACTTCTGATATAAGAACTTAACCTTGTTACTGTCATTTTCAATCCATTGTCTACAGTAGCCGAAAAGACCTAAAAGTTGTTGCACCTGCCTTTTATTCTTGGGAGGCTGGAGGGATAAAATAGCATTTCCTCGATCTGGATCTAGTCTCTTAGTCCCTTTGCTCAACCAGTGCCCTAAATATTTTACCTCTTCCTCGGTAAATTGCAGTTTAGATCTTGATACCTTTAAACCCTTTAGACTCAAGAAATTTAATAACTTAATGCTGGTGCTTCGCACACTATCTTGGCTTTTTCCAGCTATTAAGAGGTCATCTACATATTGTACTAAAACTACTCCAGGTTCCAGTTCAAAATTCTCCAAGACTTGTTCCAGGGCCCAAAGAGGTTTGGAGATTCAGCAAATCCCTGTGGAAGAACCGTCCATCTAAGTTGTTGCTTCCGATGGGTATCAGGGTTCTCCCACTCCAAGGCAAAATAGTCACGACATTCTTTCTCAAAGGACAGGCCCAGAAGGCATCCTTTAGGTCTATTACGCTCTACCAGGTCAATTCTGGGGACACTTGGCTTAATAGGTTATAAGGGTTGGCCACCACCGGAAATCTAGTTACTGTTCTTTTATTTACTTCACGGAGGTCTTGTACTAGACGATAGGACCCATCTGATTTCTTTACAGGTAAGATGGGGGTATTGTGGGGCGACATGCATGGTTCTAGTAACCCTTGTTGTAACAATCGATCAATTACTGGTTGCAGCCCGCGTCTCCCATCCTGTGATATAGGGTATTGTTTAACACGTATCGGTACTTCCGGATCCGTTATTGTCACTGTAATTGGTGGAATATCTAATTTTCCAACCGACTCGGGAGTGTACCATACTTCAGGATTGATCTTAGCTTCGTCTTCGGCTGTTAAAGCGTACAGTTTTACTTTCAATTCTCGATCTTTTACCTCCAAACTAATTCCCAATTCGACGATTAAATCCCTTCCTAATAGGTTATATTCAGCTTCAGATACTAATAAAAAGGACCCTACCCCTATCCGGGATGGGGATTCTACTTCTGCTCCTTTAATTATGGGTACAGAAAGGGGTTCTCCTTTTGCTCCTATTACTTGTACTTTCTCCAAGGATGGAGTGCATCCCCAGGGCACAGTTTGGACAGTAGATCTTTCTGCCCCTGAATCTACCAGCAATTCCATCTCCTGGTGCTGGGGACCTGATTTCAATTTTATCAAGGGCTCTGTTGTTTTAGAAGTCCCCAGCAAATAGAGCCCCTGACACCCCTACTCAGCATAATACATTTTCTCACCCTGTATACGTTTCCTACAGCTCCTTCGCATATGTCCCTTCCTCTGACAGTAAAAACATTCGATTTCCTTCAAATCCTTCGGTCCGACTTGACTTCCCTGAGGTGGCCCGTTCCCACCTATGCGTGGTGGCCCTCCCTTCTGTGGAGCCGTCCTCTGTCCCTCTCCAACTGCCGCTACTAACATTTTAGCTTGTCTCCTCTGGGTCTCTTCCTCCCTTCTCACATAAACCTTCTGTGCTTCCCTTAGCAACTCGTCCAACCCTTTCTCTTGCCAATCTTCCAACTTTTCTCACTTCTTTCTAATATCCGGCCATGACTTCGCCACAAACTGTGTTTTCAAAAGAGCTTGCCCGACCGGTGTCATAGGGTCTATCCCGGAATAAAGCTGCAAGCTCTTTCTTAGTCTTTCTAACCATTCTGTGGGAGTCTCATCTTTCTTTTGTTGTTCATTAAAGGCTTTATTTATGTTCTGCCCTCGAGGGACAGATTCCTTAATCCCTTGGACGATTATAGTGCGGAGATCTCCCATATGGCCCCTGTGTTCCGGGTTTTGATTATCCCAGTTAGGACACTGCTGGGGCCACTTAATGTCAGCACCCGGCCCTTGTTGGTGCCGTTGGTAAAGATTTAGGGCCCGACAAATCCAATTCTCATATGACCCAAAAATTGGCCAGAAAAACGATCTGGTCTAATCTGCTGGTTTCCCCAGACATGCATGCAATAGTAAACCATTTTTTCCCTACCTTTGTTTCGCGTGCAAGCTGCACCTTCCCAATTCTTGAGCATAAGGCCCAATGGGGAATCTCGGGGAATATCCGGTAACCTCTCCTTGGGTCCCTTCCCCATGGGATCAGAAGGCTTGCTCTTCCTCTGTCCCATCTTCCGGAGTGTCTTCTTTCACACACACACACGCACCCCTCGTTCGTGGCTCACGCCCTCGCGGGCTATGAGAACCGCACTACTAGAGAGTCCCGCCCTGCCTTACGGCAGGGTCCAACTCACTTCGCTTCCTCCCCAAGCGGGGGGGCGTCTCGTTCATGCACACTCCAGGATACCCACCCAACCGAACGGAATTGCTTTCTATACTTACCCTCCCCGGGGTCTTCGTCCGGTTCTTCCTGCACAAAGGTTTACGGGGTTCAATTCTTTTGCCTAATTACCGAAATTTAGGGTTCGGAGGTTAAGGTTTCAGGGCGATCCTCCGTCCACTCCAGGGCCGTCTGAAAAGGGGACGGGGCGCCTCCCTGAAGTTTAGGAGTCCCTCCCAGAGATCCCTAATCCGAGTCACGGCACCAAAATTTGTTATAAATAAGAGCCAATAAATCGATTTTGAGCCAATCTATCGATTTTATTTAGCAAGCGGTAATTAGGCAAAACAGCGCTGGGTGACCGGGGGAAGCTCAGTTCCGCCAACAGGCACACCACTCAACTTTTCGTGTGTGCTTATATATGTTATACGCTCGTTCACACGCTGGGAATTTCCATCTCTGGAACTTTGTTATCTGTGGCACCATCCGGGAGTCCTGTTACCTGTGGCACCATCCGGGAGTCCTGTTACCTGTGGCACCATCCGGGAGTCCTGTTATTTATGGCACCATCCAGGCAATCCAGGCATTGGCTTAACTACTACTACAAGGTTCTACAAAACATAATCAAACTTGCACAAGCGCAGTTACTGCTTACAACAATATGCATAATATAATTGAATCCTACTTGATTTGTTCAACATTAACCATTTTGGCCATCACTTATGACAAGGGTGACCGTGCTGTTCGACACGGGGTTGTTCTGCTGAACAGCTCTGGGGAGAACTGGAAGGTTCTTTTCCCTCCCCCCCCTCGCCTTGTGAGGTAAACCGTGGGGAGCCAGTGGTTTCTGCAGCCCCTGAACTGTTGGCAGCCAGCGGATCTTTCACCCGTTTCTCTTGCAGGACATGTTCCCTGTGGCCTCATCTGCCACCCCGACAGGGAGCACATCCTGTACCCCCTGGGCTGTACGGTGCTGATTCAGCATCTGGACACTAAGAAACAGAGTTTCTTGCACGGCCACGCCGATAACGTGTCCTGCGTTGTCGTGTCCAGGGATGGGATGTACGTCGCTTCAGGACAAGTCACCTGCATTGGATTCAAGGTGGGTAATGCTCTGATTTTAACCGCTTAGTATTGACAAGAGAAACTGGAGTTGGCTTGCCAGTGGTGGGAACACCTTTCGTTTATTTTTTCTTTTGTTGGAAAATAAATATCTGCAATGGGAAGATGTTGAAGGGAATGGGAAATTGTAGTTACTCCATTGCTGGATGTGCCTTTATGTTTTTGTAAAACATGAAGCAGTCTCCCTAGGATTGAGGGATTTTTAGTTCCAGTCCTTTTTATCCAAAGGGTTGTGGGCGTGTGGCAGCCAAAATCTCATTAGACATTAATTAATAAATGCTGGTTTATTTCAAGTGAGACCTGAGTTCCAGAGCTGCTTAGGACTTTCAAAAGCCCTTGACAGGTACCTACCTGCATTTCCAGACCTCTCAAGTTCTTTTTGTTTTATTTTTGCCTATTTGAAAGACCTCAAGACACTTGGAAGGGGTCAGATTTTAGTGCTTTCAGTATTTTAAAACCTAAGTCAAATACTCAGTGTCTCAGGGTCAATGTAGGTGCTGAAATGAAGCAGAGCTACTCAAGTGCTCAGCTGGAATAATGCTTCTTACAGCACCCAGTCTGAAGCCTCTTTGTGTCAGGGGTGCCCAGGGCTGCAGAGAAGCTTGGGCTGGGCTCCTTCGAACAACTTTCCTGCCAGAGAACGTTGTTCTCCCTGATCCTGCGAGTTACAGCTCATGCTCTGCCATCCCCCCCTTCTGCTTTGCCCCGCAGGCAGACGTCATCCTCTGGGATTTCCCAAAGCAGGAGTTACTTGCTCGGCTCTCGCTGCACGAGGGCAAAGTCGAGGGACTCTCGTTCTCGCCCAGAGGCATTTATCTTGTGTCCCTGGGAGGCCAGGACGACGGCAGGTAAGGATTTCCGCCTCTTGGCACAAGATTTTTGACAAGAATCAGATTCTATGGGCGGCCTGAGACGTTTTTCCAGGGAGGGTGGTGAGAGCCTGTCCCGGGTTGGCCAGAGAGGTGGTGGCTGAACCATCCCTGGAGACATCCCAGGCCAGGCTGGACGGGGCTCTGAGCACCCTGAGCTGCTGAAGATGTCCCTGCTCATGGCAGGGGGGCACTGGGGAGCTGGGAAGGTCCCTCCAACCCAAGCTGTTCTGTGATTCTGTATGATTTGAGTCGTGCTCCGCAGAAGGAATCTGATAAATCCACGTAGCCTTGCTTCAGGAGCAGGGGATGTAAACTGCAATTCCACACTTTGGCGACAAGTTCTTTCTTGGGTAGAATCTCTACAAAGTTACTTCTGTTGTGTGTCCTGGTAGGAACAGACTGCAGGACAATAGGCTTTGTCTTGCTTTTGTTTTTTAGTAACTGACTTCCAAGCAATGTCAAAAAGCGAAGCTGTTTCAAGGCTTTCTTCTCCTGCAGGGTGATGGTGTGGGACGTCAGTAAGAGAGAGGCTGTGTGCGGGAGCCCGGCCTCGCCGCACAGCGCCGGCAATGCCAACGTCGTCATGTGCTCCAGCTGCAGGGACGAGGTGTTTGTCACTGCTGGAAAGTAAGGGTTTGTGGAGAGGAACGAGCAGAGCGAGAGAACCCCTGGCCCTATTTCCTTTGACAAAGAGTCTTTATTGAACTACAAGGAAACTTAAGCAACTGCGTGCTTGTGTTGTTTCTTTTTACTCTGAATGGACTCATGAATACCCGTCAGGTTGTAGCTTTAAGGCATTTCTGCTTGTTCTCCATGTAACAAGATGTTTTCAGAGCAGCACACAGGGGCCCACGTGCGTCACTTCTGCTCCTGATAGCAGGATTTTGTACTCAGCATTCCCCGTGCAGTGTTTAACATATTTAGTTGCCAGTGTTTACACAAGAAAAGCAGTCAATGAGTGCCCCTGAACAATGGCTAATTAATGTCGAAACAATGATGTCTTGCCGGTCGTTGGATGATCTCCTGTCCTCACCAGATGTGATGTACAGTTGGTCACTGGCTTGTAACAAAAGTTGTACAAAACGTCGCGTTTTGCAAGGATTTGCGGCAGCGCCCATATATCCAGGCTGACGTTTAAACGCGTTGAGGGCCTGCACCTCCCTGTACATCAGGGACGGCTTTGGATGCTCTTGGCTGCACTCGCACTTATGAGTGCTCGCCTTTGCAATTTTAGCACTTTGGTAAATGTAAGGGTGACTCTGCTCAAAGATATGACATCGTCTCTGACATCGTCAATTAAATTGCACTAGAAAAGAGTTGAAAGTGTCCTCACATATGTTTTTGCTGAAGCCTTAAGATTTTTGATTTCCCCGGAAAAAGTTTCCATAAGAGACTTCTCTGATATTGTTCTTTTTCTCCGTATTGAAAGATCAGAATAATGGAGCCTTGTGAAGGCTTTTTACTTCTTGTAGTACTGAAAAAACTTGGAGGTTTCTGCATCTGTGGATTTGATCCCACTCTATTTGTTCTTATAGTTTCACCATTCGAGTGTGGGAACTCGACACAGCAACTAAAACAATCCATCCATCTGAATGCTACGCGGGGCAACTGAGAGGAATCAGCGTGTGTGTTCAGGTACGTTTCAGCCAAGATGACTTTGCTGAACTAAGAAACTCTGTACAGACTAGAGAAAAACCACGAGTTTCTCTAATAATGCTGGAAATGTTGGTCCCAAGCACGTGACGGCAGTGAAGTTCCTCAGCATTGGCCATGGCAGTTGATCTCCCACGGCCTCTGGGAAAGAGTGTTCTGGATGCTCCTCAAGAGAAGCAGCATGTATTACGGTCACGGGCTCCGGCACCCGTATTTTTATGCTTCCAAATATGATCTAGATTTGGTTAGAAAGTGTCTGGCGTTCAGCAGTGTTCTGGATCTGTGCGTGTGATGGAACAGAAACATTGGCTGGGTTCCCCCAGGTGGACTCTTGGCAATCCACTGAACTAAAGCTGTTGATGCAGCCCAGTGTCAGGCGTGGGACACGGGTCTCAGGATCCAGACCGTGATCTCTTTTTCTTTATGCTTTCTTCTAGATGACAGACGATGATGGTGATTTTCATCTTGGCACGACGAGTGGAGATGTCCTGAAAGTGAACACAAGCAGCAAGGTGCTGACTGCCTGTGGGCCCCAGAAGAAGAAGTTGAGCATGGTGAGTAGCAGCTCTGTGACTCCAATTCTGTCCTTGTCCTGCTCTTTGTTAGTGACTGAAGGTAGAGCAACCTGCGGGAGAACCATCACAAAGCGGATTCTCAGACTAACGCTTTTCCTGCGCTGTCAGGAGCGACCCCTGAACGACCACCAGAGGACACTGCGCATGCTTAGAGTAGTTCCAAGGTGTTGCAACTGATATTGTGAAATAATTGTGTAACCTAATGAATATGCAATATACACGTTGTAACTTCAATGAATATGTATGTAACCAAATTGTATAGAATGGTGAAGTTTGAATCAGTGGTCGGAACCAGCTTTGGGTGCGAGCCACTGGTTTCCCAGCGCTGAAATAAAGCACCGCATATAACTACGCCCGTGGTTCTGTGTCCTGAATGCTGACACCGCCACGGGTGTAAGTAAAACTTCTCGCAGGATTGCGAGTATATTTATACTTTCCGTGCACATATGCACGTATAACTTTCCGCGCTCCATTTGAGCGCGTATAAATTGACCCTCGCCGAATCGCGGGTGTATTTTCCTCCCGTGCACATATGCACAAGTAACTTTCCGTGTGCATTTGCACGCGTACTTTATCTCTTTAAAATAATCCCGCACCGTGTTAGGCAAGTGTGTACTTCTCCGGGACTCAGGGCCAGCTCCGGCATTTGTTTTGAGTGAAGCCCCGTGTGTGCACGCTGTGCACCGCCTGATTGGTTGTATCAGTTGCTGCCCCTCAAATAATTTTCCTCAGCTGATATCCGAACCTTTATTTAAGTCACTTTGGAGTGCTAAAACCCTGTTCCTCGCCGGTTTAATGAAAGTTGTTTTGGACTCTGTTGTCCCTTAAATGAAGCTGCGAGGACTCTCCGTGACACACTGCCCGTGGGGGGCTGGTGGGAACCCCCTGGCACGTGGCTCCATCAGGGACATGTCTGGTCCACTCCCCGGTCTCAGCTGCTCCGCTTCAGTTGGAGAGTGCAGAGTGCCAGCTCTGCTGGGCTGAGCATCCCCGGTTTTGGGATGCAGGAGGTTTGCTCAGGGGCTTTCCTCCTGCCTGTGCAGGCAGGGCAGGCAGGGCTGGCAGCTCCCCTGCCCACGGGCCACACTTTTGCTTGGCTGTATGAACAGCCCTTGTCTCTTGTAGGGCCTTGGGTGGCTGGGCTGGCACCGCCGGCATCGCCTGGCTGGGGAAACTGAGCGCCCATCAACTCGAGCTGCCCGGTGCTTTCCTGCGACTGCAAAGCGCTGCGACACGGCGGCTGTGGGCACCCCGGGGCGGGGCACGAAGCTGCTGCGTCCCCCCAGTTCTGGATCCCCCGACCCAGAGCAAAGCGCTCCCCTCCTCCGGCTGCCGACAGCCAGCCCGGCTTCTTGCACAGCCCCCTGGCTCCCCCCTCACCCCGTCCCCCCAGTTAGTGCCAGGGGGTGCTTCTGAAGCCCATGGACACCTCAGCCCCAGCCGGGGTGCAGGATGGGCCTCTGCTGGCTCTGCCCTGGTGCCCACTGGTTTGCTCCCCGTGCTCCCTCTGGGGACCCTGGATACCACTGGATCCACCTGGGCACCCCAAAGCGCCTTTTTAGCACTTATTTTTCTCCTGGAAAGCAAACACAGGGGGCTTTCTGCCATCCTGCCCCAGGGACCCCCACTCAGACCACACCGGCGCTTGGTTGCCCATCGCCATTTATTGCAGCCGCTGCCTGCTCAGCGCCCGGGGCGGTGGGACCGGGGCCGGGACACCCGTCCTGCCCGGCTGTCAGGGGGTTGTTTCGCTGCGGGGGGGCTGGATGGGCGGCAGCAGCTTCGGTGCCTGGGTGAGGCGTCCGGGAGATGAGGCTGGTCGGCGCTTCAGCACGGCTAACAGCAGCGGGGAGGCGGTGCCTGGGGGCGAGGGGCAGGGTCAGCCACAGACACCCACCAACAGGGTCCTGCCCCCACCCTGAAGCACACAGGCTGTTGTCCCACACTGCCCAGCACCACCCCACATGTCCCCCCAGCTCCCTCCAGCTCCACCACGAGGACCGGCTGCCCCAGCAGCCAGTGCTGCCCCCACAGCCCAGCCCAGAGCCCAGACCCCCGTCCAACCCTGCCCAGCTGTGGGCACAGACCCGTCCCCCCAGACAGCGGGGTGTCCTCTGCCCCCCGGTGCCCTGACAGGGCCATACTTTTCTGGCTCCTCGAGGTCGAGGTCTCTGGGGTGGCCGTTGGTGTTGTGGGCAGCTGAGAGCCCCCCATCATGGAGAGCTGCTCGTCCTGCCGCTTCCCATCAGTGCCGTCCTGGCCCGACAGCTGCATCGCGTCCTTCTGGGAAGGGGAGAGCGTGTGACCCAAACACGGGGCCCCGTTCCGCATCCCCCAGCAACCCTCCCCCAGACAGCTCTCCCTGGGGAAACTGAGGCACAGATCCCCCCGCAGGCTCAGCATCCCCCTCCCCACCTCTGTCATCCCTACCTTGTTGGGGCGGCGGGCGCTGGATGGGGACGGCCGTGGGGTGCTGGGCGGTTGGGGCTGGAAGCGCGGGGGCGTGACGGTGTGTGGGCCCCCGCAGCTCCGCGGAACAGTGGGGTATCTGCACTCGCCCGTCCGCTCCCTGTGGGACAGGACATGGGGGTGCTCAGGGCCCGGCAGGTGGCACCCCATGTGTCACTCGACGCCAGGGAGGGGTCGGGGGGTGCTCCCTGTTCGGGGGGCAGTTACTCACGGTCCAGGCGCCAGCATGTTGAGGGGCCGGTCACAGGACAGGCAATGGAAACCAGGCAGCAGCTGCCTGGAGGGGGGAGAAAAGGGCTGGGGAGCTCCTGGAGGGCACAGCCCCACCTGCACACCAGCCACAAAAAGCCTCTGCACCCACCCCCCAAGACTGGTTGAGGAGGGCTCCTCCCACACGTGCCCCTCATTGTGCCGCCTCTATCGCTGCGAAGCTGCAGCTGGCAGGAGCACAAGGCACAGCCACTTGCTCAGCATCCCCAGGGGCGCTGCCCACATGGCTCCCACGCCAGGTACCACACCGGCACGAGCCGGGACAGCCAGCAGGAACAGGGCCAGCACTGCCAAAGCCGCCACTGTCCCCATGGCACTCACTTCCTAATCCCAGCGGCATTGTCACGCTCTGCCTGCAGCGCCTGCTCCTGGAGCTGCCCGCTGAGGCTCTTCCAGCGCTCCTCCTGCTGCTTCCGGAACGCCCCCAGCTCCCGGCGGTCCAGCTGTGGACGGGTGACACCCTCAGCCAGCTACCCCAGGATGGGACATGGCGGTCCCCGGGGGCACAGCCGGGAGGGGGGACCCTCGCAAGGATGCTGCCTTAGGCTGCCAGGCCCCAAGGTGCCAGTGCTGCGTGGAGGGGACGAGCCCTCACCTTGCAGTCCATCTGTCTCTGCAGCTCTTTCTGGAACTGGAGCCAGCCGTTCTCCTGGCCCGTCACCCGGCTCGTCACCTCCTCCATCATCTTGGTCAGCCGCTCCACGCACGCCTCAAGCTGGCTGCGACTGACTTTGTCAGCCAGCGCGGCTTTGTCTGCTTTCTAGCAACAGGGAAAGGCAGGAGAGCGGTGGGGACAGGATGCAGAGACAACAGGAGAGGGGAAGTGGCTACGTGGTCCTGTTCACCCCATCACCCCCGTGGCGTTGGTCCCACCAGCCGAAGGGACTCGGGGTCACAGAGGGACCTGGCAAGGGACCTGCAGCCGGGCTAGAAATCCTCCCTCCCCCTGGCTGGTTCTGCCAGCCGGCACCCAAGGGACAAGGGGTGTTTGTCACCCTGCCCGGGACACCCTTGACTGGCACCGGGGCCCCTTGAGCCCGTACCTCATCGATTCCCAGCACCAGCAGCTCCTCCTTGTCTGCTTGCTTCTTCTCCAGCCTCCCCAGGGCCTGGGACAGAGCCTTCCAAGGCAGACAGCAGCCCGTGATGCCACGGCAGGGTCGGAGCTGCCCCCGGCCAGCCGAGCACCCCCTGCCTCCCCACCCCATCAGAAACCTCCAGGAAAGGCATGGGGAAGCTGTGCAGGGCTGCGAGCAGGGTGGCAGGGGGACAGACCCCTTGGGGTCCCAGCCTGGGCTCTGCCTGCGCGTTACAGCCACCCACCTTGACGTCATTCTGCTCCTGCTGGCGATCCTGCTGCAGGTTTGCAAGGTCCGAGCTCAACTTCTCGTAGCCTTTTTGGAGCTGCACGATGCTGGTCTGGAGGCACTTGAGCTGCTCGTCCTGCTGCAGGGACTAAGAGGACAAGGCGGTGCTGAGCAAGGGGGTGGCTGCCCCACGGGGGCAGACCCAGGGTATTTTTGCTGATGGCCACGGGCCCTCAGTGCAAGCAGGACATTTGCTCCAAGGCTTTAATTCCCTTCCGTGCTGCTGACTCCGACAAGCCAATTAGGGGGGCAGCGAGGGGCTCCCCCACGTTAGAGCAAAGCAGAAATGCCTGGGGGGTCCTGGCAGCTCAAGCCCCCTACACCGCATCTCCTTACCTGTCTCCTCCACTTTGGATAATTGTCCACCTTGCCGCCCGCCTTCTGGGCCAGGGACTCCACCTGCTCCTCGAGCTTCTCGCAGCGCTGGAGGAGCTTCCCCAGCAGCACCCTGGTGTCCGGGCTGCAGAAGTGGCACCCTGCGTGCTCGTGTCCCCCGCTCTGCACCGTCGCCCTCGGCTCGTCCACCTGCTGGCAGGGGAGGAGGAATCAGCTCTGAGCCGGGCTGGGTGCCGCCCACAAGCCCAGGTGCCGTGGAGGCTCCATGGCCCCATCCAGCCAGGGGACGTGGCCGGGACCCCGCCAGGACTCCCCCCGAGCCAGCGGGGGCTGGGAGCGCTGCCCCCGGGCCTCACCTCTGCCTGCAGCTGCTGCGCTGTCTCCATCACCAACTTATTCACGTACTTGGCCGCAAACTGTTCCAGCTCGGCCTGGGTCGGCTCCGGCTGCTTCCCCAGCTCCTTCCGCTCTGCCTTGACCTTCTGTCCCTTGGGCCTGGCCAGCGAGATGGGGGCAGGGGCAGGCTTAGCCTTCGTGGGGGTGTCCCTCGGCCCCCAAACTGGGATGCTCCCAGACCCCAGGATCCCTCGCAGCCCTGCGGGGTAGGAAACCCTCTCCCATCCTTTTACCGTGGCTGTCGGGTCATCTGGCCGCTGCCGGCTGCTTTTCTGCCGGCTCCAGCCCCCCTCGTCTTTCTGGGAGCATCCTCCACCTTGCTGATCTGGGAACGGCAGTGGGGGCGGTGAGGGCACAGCCCCCTGTGTCATTCCGGCACGGGGACCCTTCGGCTGCCCCCTCCCTGCCCAAACTGGCATCCCCGCAGCCCCTCGGGGACTGCTGCCGGCTCACCTTCTCCTCCTCCCCGTGCAGGGCCCTGGCCATGTCTTGTAGGAAGGACACCTGGCACCTGAGGTCGGCCAGGATGCTGGTGATGCTCTCCCGGCCTAGAGGGACATGGTGCAAGGGGATGTGCTGTCGGTGAGGGGGTTCTGAGCATGACGAGCCCCTGACCCAGGGTGACCCCACGCCAAACAACCCCCGCCAGTCCTCCCGTGCTCTCACCTCCCTTCGGGAAGAGCCGGCGCAAGTTCTCAAGATCCGCATGTTCTGCTTTGGTAGATTTAAGCTGCTCCACCTGCTCTTTCAGACCAGTGCAGAGGTGGCCGAGCTGCCCAACCTGGGAGAGAACCTCCCGCATCTCCGACTCATAGCTGGAGGTGCTGGTGGAGCCCCAGGGCTTGGCCGGCTCTTGGGCATCCCCTGGGATGGTGGCTTGGGAGCTGGAGGACCCAGGCTGCACCCCAGGGGTGCTGGTGTGGGTCCCAGGGGATCCTGGCTGCATCCCCGAGGTGCTGGCCTGGGCATCAGGGGCCCCTAGCTGTGTCCCCAGGCAGGTCCTGGCCTGGGTGCCCCGTGATCCTGGTTCCAGCCCCGAGGTGCTGGCCTGGGTGCCCCGGGATCCTGCCTGCATCCCCGGGGTGGTGGCGCCGGCACCAATAGACCTCTTGTGATCAGAGGGAGCGCCTGACAACTTCACAGGGGTCGCTGGTTCCCCCTGTGTCCCTGCTCGCATCCCTGGGGAGCCAGACCCTGCAGTCCCCTTGCCGGTCTCCATCCCAGGCCGTGTCCCACGTCCCTTCGGCCCCAGTGCTGAGCTCTTCCTGGCCTGGCTGTCCATGGCCACCTGGGTGGGCTCAGCAGGGGCAGACTGGCCCCCACCGCCCTCCTGGGAAGAAGAGGCAAAGGGCAGCACGTTTACTGGCAGCTGGGCAGCCGTGAGGACAGACCCCAGAACCCCCCGCCATGTCCCCAGTCCCTGTCCCCAAACCACCATCTCACAGGGCCAAACTTGTGTTGAACATGAGAGCCCAAATGCAAAGGGATCACGGGGTCAGCCCAGCCATGGAGCTGGGGGGATGGGACACCCAGGGATGGGACCCGCAGCATCACCGCCCAGCACCCCAACCCACAGGCTGTGCCCCGAGGCAGGAGGGCTGGTGTCCCCGAGGGAGCGGGGGACGCAGCCGCCTCCTGTCCCTGCGCAGCCCGGCAGCGTCCTGGGGCTTCCCCTGGAGCTGGGCGAGGAGAGGGACACCCGTTCAGATGTGGGAGCGGGATTTAAAGAGTATCCCCAAATGAACTGGGGCAGGAGACAGAGGGACGGCGGGCAGGGCTGTGCCTGGGGGCCGTGGCTGAATTGCACGGGCAGAGCTTTATCTCCCCTCCTCCCCTCCCCTGGATCTGTTTTGAGGGCTCTCTAGTTCAAAAGTGCCTTAGCGACTCCTGGGACACCCTTCCCACTCTTCCCTCCTGCTGCCCTTCACGCTGCTGACACCGATGGCCGTGGGGCACGGGCACAGTGTGACAGGGCAGCAGGAGCGGGGAGGGACGAGGACCCAGCTCCCTCCCAGGGCACCAGGGGATGCTCACCAGGCCAAGCGTCTCCTGGATCTCCTGGATGTCCTCGGCCAGGCCGGAATGCGCCTCCTGCAGGGCATGCATGTCCTCTGCCAGGCCGACATGCGCCTCCTTCATCTCCTGGATGTCCTGGGCCATTCCAGAATGCGCCTTCTGCATGGCCTCTTGCATCTCCCGCATGTCCTCTGCCATGCCAGAGTGCGCCTTCTGCATGGCCCGCACGTCCTCTGCCAGGCCGCACTGCGCCTCCTTAAACTTGTTGATCTCCTCCCACAGGTGCTGGAGCGAAGCCCTTTTCTGGGAGAGCGGGTGGGGGGTGAGCCCAGGGGAGGGTCCCTGGGGACCTGGGCCCCGCTGTGCTCTGCTGCGGGAGCTCGGGCTTAACCCAGCCCTTGGGCTGAGGGCGGCACGACGGCAGCGCGGAGCCCGGAGGAGGGGGCGTCTCGTGGGGGAGCACCCAGGGACCAGCAAGAGCATCTACCTTGGAGACGGCTCTCTCCTCCTCTTCGGTTGTTGTTGGCATCAGCTCCTTGGCCATGGAGGAGACCTCGGAGTTGCTCCCGGTCCCCTCCAGCTGCTCCTCTGGTTTCCAGAGCTGCTGCCCTGTGCCCAGGGCTCCGTCCTCCTCCTTCTCCTGGCCAGGCTGGTCCTTGCTGTCCTGGTCCTTTGCCAGGCCGGGGGCCGGGCTCTGCCCTGGCTCCAGGACAGACAGCTGCTGCTGGCCCAGCTGCCCGATGATGGCCTCGAGCAACTTGTGAAGCGCCACGAAGTCAACAACCCCCAAATTGGGTGTCCCGATGGCGGCGTTCAGCATCTCCAGCAGACCGAGTGTGGCCATCGCTGCTGCTCTGCCGGAAAACACGGAGCCTGATGTGGGAAGACGGGAGCTTTTCTGTCCGGAGGTGATCTTGGAGGGATGGGCAGCCAGCAGCCTTTCTCCTGCTCCTTCTTGCCACAGAAAGCGATCAGTCACCAAAACAGATCCAAGTGCCGAAAGCAATCCGAGTGATGAAAGCGATCCAGTCACCAAAGCGATCCGAGTGCCCAAAGTGATCAAACCACCAAAAGCGGTTCAACCACCAAAAGCGATTCCACCACCAAAAGTGATCCCACCACCAGAAGTGATGCAACCACCAAAAGCGATCAAACCACCAAAAGTGATGCAACCACCAGTAGTGATCCCACCACCAAAAGCGATCCAACTGCCAAAATGAGTCCACCACCACAGTGATCCCACCACGGCAAGTGATCCCACCACGGCCAGTGACCAAATGGGCGAGGGGCACAGGTGACAGGGGACAATATAGTGTCTCTGTTGCCCGGCAACAGCCGCCCCAGGAGCCAGTGGGCGCCGCCCTGGTCCTTTGTGATGAAGTCATCCACGGGATGGGAGATGCTGAGGCTCCCTCCTGCCTTTCCCACTTTACCACCCACAATGCAGCTGGTGACACCTCAAATGTTGTGGCAGGTCACTGCAGCCCGTGCCCAGATTCAAAAGACAATCGCACAGGTCACGGGGAATGAAATCTCATTTCACTGAATTAAACACCCTCAGTTTTAATTGCAGAGAGAATGGCTTTATCCGTGTTGTGCACTAAATCAAACTCTCCCCACATTTCACCCTTTCCTTTCCCCACGGCACAGTTGGCCTCGGAGGCGATTCCCCTTGGTGGCAGATGTGCAGCGACTGGCTCACGAGTGCACCAGCACTGGGAACCTGGGCTGAAAACAAGGTCAAAGTGCCTGGTTTAGGACGCCTTTCCCTGCGGTTCATCAAGCAGAAGGATGTCTTTTGAGAGGGAGCTGTTCTGAAGGGATTTCTTCTGCCTCTCTTGACCGTTGGCACGAGCCAGCGGCTGCCGACCAGGAAATGTGCTCATCGCTTGCTCCCCCATGAACACTGTCCTGACCTTTGCAGCTAGAACGACATAAACCAGAGTATGTTTCCTGTCACCTCTGCAAGGAGGTGGTTCAAATGCAAAGGCTGATCTTGCCTGTAAGCAGCACTAACTGCTCTAGAGGCAGCTCTTTGCTGGGGATGGAGCTGCGAGAGAGGTTCTCCAGCTGGCACGGCTGCCTCCCTTTTGAAACACGGGCCATCTTTTGGTGGCATTCCCGTCCCTCAGCCTGATGGCTCTGACATCTCCTCTGATGCTTCAGAAACGCTGCTGCTATCTACACAGCCATTGCAAGATCCTTTTGCACGGAGAACTGAAGCTGCTCCATAGCTGAAAGGGAGACCCCAACACAGAAAGCAGGGCTGCCATGATTCCTCTGAGAGTGAACCCCACATCCCAAAGAAAGCCGGTCCTTGGAGATGGCCAAGTTTGGAGCAGCGCTGTCACACGTGAGCTGCGAGTCACACAAGGAAGAGTTCCAGAGGACGGAGCGTGTCCCCAGATGGCTTTTGCCAGCGCTGACTGAGGAAGAGGCGTCCTGTCCAGGGACCTCTGCACAGACATCTCCAGGCAGAGCAAGACACTGGGGGGCAACAGCCCCTCTCAAACCCCAGTTTTGCACCCCAAGTGGCCGCACGGCAATGGGCAAGCCTTCATCCCGGGCCAGAGATGCTGGCTCCAGAAGTCATGGCTTGCTCCCGGGAGGGTCTTTTTGTGTCAGAACCTCCTGTGTGTCGCCACGCATTTTTCACGGTCAATGACTTTCATTTCTTTTCCTTCTACGCTCTCCTCTGGTTTTGCCGTGGAGAGCAGATGCCAACAGTCTATTCCAGCCTTACGGGATCTTGCAGACTTCTCCTTTGCTGTCTGTGGTGCTGGTGATTGCCTTCTGCTGCCCCTGGTTCATGTTGAAGACTAATTCCTGGCAGACGTGGTTGGTGCTGCTGAGCAACACTCTTGGCTTTGTGCTAGTGCTCAGTAGGACACCGACAAGAAAGCAGGTGTCAAAAACCTCTCGGTTCTTGTGTGGAATGGTGTAGTGTATCCAGGAGTCTATTCCAGCAACCTTAATTGCGGTTAATGTGGTTAAGAGTACTTGATAGGGTCCGTCCCAACGTTCTTTTAAAGTTTCTTTATTCCAAGTTCTTGTATACACCGTGTCTCCATGCTCTGTATCATGTACCGGATTCTCAAGTGCTAGTGGGCGATTCCACACTAGTGCGGATCTGAGTTGATTCAGTGTCCTGCCGAGAGGCAACACATAATTGTAGAAATCCTGATTACCTTTTACATGTACACTTGGATCTGGATCCGGTGCTTCATATGGCTTGCCATACAGAATTTCGTATGGACTTACTGACATTCCGCTCCTAGGTTTAATTCTAATACACAACACCACTATTGGCAAGGCCCGAGCCCATTGAATTTTTGCTTCCTGACAAATCTTGCTAAGTTGCCTTTTTAGGATCTATAGGGCATGCCTGAGATTTGCATGCCTTGGACTACTGGATGTATTAACCGAATAAAGCATGGGATCATACACGGCACAAACAGTAAACCCAGAAATGCACATGCTATCACGAACCCTGTTTTCTTGCACCAGGCTACCATTTCGAGACCAATATCCATTAGGTGGACCTGGGTACCAAGTGGGAGCAATAGAGGTATTTGATGAATTTACCCGCGACACTAGCTTACAAGAGGTTCATCCGATGTATCAGTCATTTGAGACCCCCCACATATCCAGCATGAGGTGACATTGAATTCCTGGGCTATTTTCCATAAGATCTATAAGCAGGGTTTTCCCTCCTGTGGGTAGTTGTAATCCCTTGTCTTTTTGCCTTATTTCTTCTCACCAATCTTTGCTTTTCTGTAGTGGCAGAGCCCCCCCGCCCCGGGGGGATGGGGCTGTCGCCAGCCTGGCTGAGAGGTGAAGCCAGAGACAGAAGAAACTAAAGGAGCGTTGTTGTAAGGCGTGTGGACAGGGCAGCTTTGCTATAGAGCCAGCCCGCTCCGGCAATAAAGCGAACTCTGTGAACATCACATTGCTGTGTCAGGTTCCGTGTCTCCCATGGAAAGAGCAACACTTTGGTGACCCCGACGTGATACTTCGTATCGAAGCAAGATCGTTGGGCCATGAAGACGCCAGGAAAGGCACCTGGAGGGCGAAGTTAGCCCTGCGCTTGAAGAATAGCGGAAAGCAGGCCTACGGAGAAGCAGGTGGCGTGGGAAACACGGCATCCGCGGAAGAAAAAATCATAATGCAGAGTATTCTGCAGCTGGCTGCACGAACAGGAAGGTATTTTGAAACAGACGCGTTAAAGCGCCTGCTGCGATTCGCCCAGCGGAAGGCGTGTGTCCCCTTCGACGACGGATTTTTTTCTCCCGGTACACGGGAGGACACAGGGACCGAACTGTGGGACGCGGTCACAAGGGGCAGCCGCGAGGGTTGCGACCTCGCCGGGCCGTGGCGGGAGGTCAGGCGGCTGATGCAGGAGGTCTCAGCGGAGCCGGAGCTGTGTGCCGTCCCCCCGGAGCCGCCCGCCGCGAGCTGCCCCCCCTCCGAGGACTCTGAACAATCGATACCGCTGGTATGTCCCGTGTCAGATTTGGATTTCTGGGGCGGAGAGCAAATTATACCCTCTGCGCCCTTTGAGCCATCGCCTGCCTCCGACGAGCAACGGCAGCAACCAGCAAGGTTCAACGAGCCCGGACAGGTTAATCCAGCTGAAGTGCCGTTGCCGGAGGACCCGGTGGAGCACGAGAATGCAGCACCGCAGAATCGCCCTGGCTTCCAGGAGGAGAGTGTGGGAAACTACAGCGGGTCTGTGGAATCCTTGTCAGAAAATATGGGAGCAGAGATCAGCCTTGAAGATATTAAGATTTACCCTTGAGAAGGATGGGAGTAAAGGAGTATCCGGAGGTATGGAGTTGTACCCGTGAGAAAGGAGAGATGTACCCGTGAGAGAGAAGGGGATAGAAGAATAACATGGATGATAGCAAAATTAACCAGTGAGATGTTAGTGCTGTAACTTGTAACCAATAGTGAAAAGACACATGAACTGGTAGAATTGTATAAAAATGCACTTATAGCAATCAATAGCATCCATTCCTTTCATCTTGAAAGAACTCGGTCCATGTCGCTTGTCCGTCTCAACCGCGACAGGAGAGCCACGTGCAGAGCCCGAAGGACTTACTGAGACGGCAGGAGAGCCAGATGCAAGAAGTTCTAGACGCCGTGAGGCGACTAGATGGCGGTAACAGTAAAACTTCGTGGTTAAGAGCATATAAAAGGGCGTCAGATGCGATGAAGGACGGGCTGGAGGCAACTGGCAGGGGATGTGAAAAACGGGGAAAACAGGAAAGGGAGGGGGCGGAATTAGACCTCACTCCTGAGGAGCTCCGTATTAAAAGGGAGCGAACACAAAAATGGGCTAGACAATGTGTTGAAGGTGGGATGTGGTCCGTAAGAGGAGCAGATGAATATTTGAAATCATGGTCTGGAAAAGGGCTGGAGACTGGGTTAGATGGGTTTGCAAATATGCGTCGACTTACTGATCCACAGGGAAGCACAAGGGAATTGTATAGCAGTGATAGTAATGATAATCCAAGGGTTTTGCAGCAAACGCAAGGGCTTGCTCTGGCAGCAGTGAGTTACCCAATACAGGTAACCCTGTGCCACCCTATTCTACAATAAAGCAGGATCCTGGGGAACCATATATGAAGTTTGTGGGCCATTTAAAAGAAGCTATAGATGCTTCTCCTAACCTGATTCCAGAGGCAAAAGCTGCTGTGGGGAAAGATTTGGCCATGATGAATGCAAACACCCAATGCCAACAGATATGAGCCGCTTTGGGAAAAACTGCTTCTCTAGCAGAGATGGTGGAAGCTTGTACACGGGTACCGATCACGCAACAGGAGGTAGAAAAGGCAAAAATACATGCTCAAGCCCACGCTGCGGCCTTGGCTGCAGCACTTAAGCCTGCGATGAAAGGCCGAAGCCCTTCTGTCCTGGTTTTGTTAAAACCAGTTTCTCTTTTAGTGATTTTGCCTGTCAGCTAAAGCTTCATATTAACTGCATTTTCCTGGAGAACCAGACACATGTTTTGGTAAAACTAGAAATGGAATGCTAACTTATTGATAAGCACGGATGGACATCTCGTGAGAGGGGCGACGAGAAACAAGTGACCAAGAAACTGACCAACTGTGTATAGCATTCGATTCACGTGAATACTTCATATAAAAGTGGGAGATCACGAGGATCTCGTCCCTTTGCCCTTTTGCCTTTGCTTTTCCCTTCTGCTCATGGCCGACATTAGGAGAGGACCTTGCTAGTCGTCCCTGCGAACTGAGGCCAGTGACAGACTGAATCCAGCTCCGGTTGGCTGCAGAGTCCAGTCCAGGACTTTGGTTGCCGGCTCTGCAGTTGCTGAGACTTTCAAGATTGGTTTTGTATATTTTGTATTATTTTCTCTATTCTTATTAGTAGCATTAGTAAAACATCTTTAATTTTTCCAACTCTCTTCTCTCTGTCCTTCTTGCCCTCCCGATCGCCTGTCCTGAGTGGGAAAAGGGGAGAGGGAGGGGCACAAGGGGGAAGTGGGAGGGAGAGGGGGTTAACAATACATCTGCCAGGGTTTTATTGTCACCCCGCAATCTTAACCCTCGACAACATGAGACCTTAATAAAGCAAACCCTGGAGGCATTAAGAGGGGCCAAACAAATTGCAGTAGTTTACGTAAAGGGCCATCGGAAGGGAACCTCCACGCGAATAAGAGGAAATAATTTAGCCAACGAAGAAGCTAAGAAAGCTGCGCTACTGGCAATAAAAGCAGTTGAACAGGACTCTGTACAAACTAGGTATGCTATGAGATTTACAAATCAGGAAAAGGAGAAATTGGGGCAAATGGGAATAGTCGAACGAGAGGGGAAGTGGTGGCTACCGGATGAGAGAGAAATGCTTCCGAAAGGAGTGGCTTGGCAAGTCCTGAGAGAGTTTCATAGACAAACCCATTGGGGAGTGCAGGCTCTGGTAGATCAATTCGCTAACAAATATATGGTTATGGGGGTGTGTGATCTAGCAAAAGGAATTGTTGGAGAATGTTTAACGTGTCAAAGGATAAATAAACAGCACCTTAGGGAGAGAATCCCTGGGGGAAGACAACTAGCCAAAAAGCCATTCGAAAGGATTCAGGTAGACTTTACGGAGTTACCAAAGGTAGGCAGATATAAGTACCTTCTAGTTATGGTAGACCACCTAACTCACTTTGGTGAAGCCTTTCCGGTAGGTCGGGCCACTGCGAGGACAGTAGTAAAAATATTATTAGAGCATATCATACCTAGATATGGGATCATGTCAGTTATCGATTCGGACAGAGGACCCCATTTTACTTCCAAAATAATTAGAGAAACGTTAGAAGCTCTGGGAACCAAGTGGGAGTATCACACTCCTTGGCACCCCCAGAGTTCAGGAAAAGTTGAAAGGATGAACGGAGAAATTAAAAAGCACCTGACCAAATTAATGATAGAAACCAGAATGAACTGGGTGAAGTGCCTCCCCTTAGCCCTCTTGAACATAAGGACACAACCGAGGGCCGATACAGGACTTTCCTCCTTTGAAATGTTATATGGAATGCCCTGTGATTTGGAGAAGCCAATCGAACACCCTAAAGTGGAAGAAAAGATGTTACAAGAATATCTTATAGAACTCATGAGAAGGAGGCAAGAACTGTTAAAGCGAGGCCTGGTGGTTCAAAGACCACCTTTAGATGTAGCAATACATAGTATTAAGCCGGGAGATCAAGTACTCGTAAAAACATGGAAGGAATCATCGTTAACCCCTCGCTGGGAGGGACCTTTCCTTGTTTTACTCACCACAGATACCGCAGTCCGCGCCGCAGAAAGGGGATGGACACACGCTAGTCGAGTAAAAGGTCCTATCCTACATACAGACTGGGAAGTCACCGGGAACCAGATGAGTTGAAGCTGACCTTCAAGAGGAAACAGACACGTGACGCATAGCCCTGGATACTAGGCTTTTTATGGACAATTGTAAGGAATTACATAAGTCGCACATTGCATGTCCTGTATGTAAGCAATGCAATCCGTGGGTACGTCGCGTGTGTCACGGGTGCGGGATACAGCAGTGAAAAAGTTTCCTTATGTTGAACGATGGTGTAATGAGTGTTGGGGAAAAACCTTAGATACCATTAGGATATTAATAATCACTGGTAAGTCCAGACATTTGGGAAATAACCAAGAGGAAGTGTAAGAAGCGTTTTGGTAAGAAAAGATAGAGGAAGTGTTCCAAACCCTGTGAGGATTCGGGACAGTGGCCAAACCCTTGTATTTGAAAATAGCCCTATTGGGTTGAGTATTGGAAAGTGGGTTGTGACAGAACAAGGAGAGGATTCAGGAGGCAGTCCCCTGAAGACTACAACTGCTGCCGAGAAGAAAACTTACCCGGCTACTCTGAAGCAACAGAGTAGGCCCAGGGCAAGGCAGAGGGGTATCCTTGTGGGGATTGGCAAGTGCCTCCGAAAACTCCTAATATAAAGCAGCTCCGTTAAGCAGAACAACCCTCAACAAAATGAACCTCCACTGGCTGATTTTCAGCCAACCAGGGGCCGGGTCGCTCTCCCTAATCCTCCTTACCTTACCGGTAATGATAGCAATAAAGCAGGGGAGTTCTCACCAACCTTTTAAATGGACCCTCTATCGATGGGAGGACCAAACGATCATACAACAACAGAGCACGTCAGGGTCACCTTCTTTTACTGCAACCTTCTGCCAATTAGTTCAGATTGAGCCATGCCTTAACAAAATGGGGTTTTATATGTGCCCCAGCACAGGGCCCTCGTATTGTAATACCCCAGGACACTATTACTGCACTTACTGGGGGTGTGAAACGATTGCCTCAAGCTGGCCAATTCCTCCGGCAAATACTGATAAGTTCTTAAAGGCTGGATGGGGACCTGTAGGATGCATTCCTCCTTCGGGAGTCGTGAACCAAGGCCGCCGACTAAAACTCGGTTATCCTCACAACCGAAACGAGCGGGACAGTGATGGCGAGTATGAATATATATTCCTTAACATAACAAACCCTGAACATAGTGGATGGCTTGTTGGGAAAACCTGGGGAATGCGGTATTATGAACCGGGTGATGATAGGGGAGGCATGTTCTTCATAAAGAAGGAAGAAGTTAAACCGACCCCTCGAGCGATAGGTCCCAATCCAGTAGTAAAATCCCCTCCCCCTCTGGGTAAGGAGACAAGGACAGTAGAGAAGGAGAATATAATAGTAAAAGAGGAAACTGTCACTGAAGCCTTGAAATCTCTGAATACTGAAGCCTTGCAATCTTTGAATCCTCTATGGGAAATTATCCGGGCTACTTATCAAACCCTAAACTATACTCAACCCAACTTAACCACTGTTTGCTGCTTGTGTTATAATGTTAATCCACCCTTTTATGAAGCTATAGGGGATAATCGTCGGTATACCATAAACAAGGAGTCTGTGCCTATTCAATGTCCTTGGGAAAAGCAGAAAAGAGGGATAACTATGCAACATGGAACTGGGATAGGGACTTGTATAGGTAAAGTACCAAATTCCAAGAGACCACTTTGTGGGAATATCGTACCGAGCCTTAACGAAACCACAGGATATATTATTCCCCCGAATGGAACAAAATGGATATGTTCTAGGACGGGACTTACTCCATGTGTGTCTTTAAAGGTGTTCAACAGTTCCCGAGAGTATTGCATGTTAGTTACCATCATCCCAAGGATATTGTATCATCAAGAAGATGTGATGTATGATATTTGGGATACAGGACTCCATCGTACCAAACGGGAACCCATGACAGCCATTACTATAGCCACGTTGCTAGGGTTAGGGGCAGCCGGAGCAGGAACAGGGAGAGCTTCACTTGTTCAACAACAATGTATCTGGGTGCTGTATCGGGGATGCCATATCTAGGATGCTGTACCTAGGATGCTTTATCTAGGATGCTGTATCTAGGATGCTGTATCTGGGATGCTGTATCTAGGATGCTGTATCTATAATGCTGTATCTGGGATGCTGTATCTAGGATGCTGTATCTATGATGCTATATCTGGGATGCTGTATCTGGGATGCTGTATCTAGGATACTGTCTCTAGGATCCTGTATCTATGATGCTGTATCGGGGATGATGTATCTAGGATGCTCTATCTAGGATGCTGTATCTATGATGCTGTATCTGGGATGCTGTATCTAGGATGCTGTATCTAGGATGCTCTATTTGGGATGCTGTATCTGGGATGCTGTGTCTGTGATGCTGTATCTAGGATGCTGTATCTGGGATTCTGTATCGGGGATGCTGTAACTGGGATGCCATATCTAGGCTGCTGTATCTAGGATGCTGTATCTGGGATGCTGTATCTGGGATGCTGTATCTAGGATCCTGTATCTATGGCGCTGTATCTGGGGTACTGTATCTAGGATACTGTCTCTAGGATGCTGTATCTATGATGCTGTATCTGGGGTGCTGTATCTGGGATGCTGTATCTAGCATGCTGTATCTAGGATGCTGTATCTGGGATGCTGTATCTGGGATTCTGTATCTGTTATGCTGTATCTGGGATGCTGTATCTAGGATGCTGTATATGGGATGCTGTATCTAGGGTGCTGTATCTGGGATGCTCTATCTAGAATGCTGTATCTAGCATGCAGTATCTATGATGCTGTATCTGCAGTGCTGTACCTGGTATGCTGTATCTAGGATGCTGTATCTGGGATGCTGTATCTGGATGCTGTATCTAGGTTGCTTTGTCTAGGATGCTGTATCTGGGATGCTGTATCTAGGATGCTGTATATAGGATGCTGTATCTGGGATGCTGTATCTGTGATGCTCTATCTGGGGTGCTGTATCTAGCATGCTGTATCTATGATGCTATATCTGGGATGCTGTATCTAGGATGCTGTATCTGGGATGCTCTATCTAGAATGCTGTGTCTAGAATGCTGTATCTAGGATGCTGTATCTGGGATTCTGTATCTGGGATTCTGTATCTGGGATGCTGTATCTGGGATGCTGTATCTAGGATGCAATGTCTATGATGCTGTATCTGGGATGCTGTATCTGGGATGCGGTATCTAGGATGCTGTATCTAGGATGCTGTATCTGGGATGCTGTATCTGGGATGCTGTATCTGGGATGCTGCGTCTGGGATGCTGTATCTAGGATGCTGTATCAGGGATTCTGTATCGGGGATGCTGTATCGGGGATGCTGTATCTAGGATGCTGTATCTGGGATGCTGTATCGGGGATGCCATATCTAGGATGCTGTACCTAGGATGCTTTATCTAGGATGCTGTATCTAGGATGCTGTATCTGGGATGCTGTATCTAGGATGCTGTATCTATAATGCTGTATCTGGGATGCTGTATCTAGGATGCTGTATCTATGATGCTATATCTGGGATGCTGTATCTGGGATGCTGTATCTAGGATACTGTCTCTAGGATCCTGTATCTATGATGCTGTATCTGGGATGATGTATCTAGGATGCTCTATCTAGGATGCTGTATCTATGATGCTGTATCTGGGATGCTGTATCTAGGATGCTGTATCTAGGATGCTCTATTTGGGATGCTGTATCTGGGATGCTGTGTCTGTGATGCTGTATCTAGGATGCTGTATCTGGGATTCTGTATCGGGGATGCTGTAACTGGGATGCCATATCTAGGCTGCTGTATCTAGGATGCTGTATCTGGGATGCTGTATCTGGGATGCTGTATCTAGGATCCTGTATCTATGGCGCTGTATCTGGGGTACTGTATCTAGGATACTGTCTCTAGGATGCTGTATCTATGATGCTGTATCTGGGGTGCTGTATCTGGGATGCAATGTCTATGATGCTGTATCTGGGATGCTGTATCTAGGATCCTGTATCTATGGCGCTGTATCTGGGGTACTGTATCTAGGATACTGTCTCTAGGATGCTGTATCTAGGATGCTGTATCTGGGATGCTGTATCTGGGATGCTGTATCTGGGATGCTGCGTCTGGGATGCTGTATCTGGGATGCTGTATCTGGGATTCTGTATCTGCGATGCTGTATCTGGGATGCTGTATCTATGATGCTGTATCTAGGATGATGTAGCTATGATGCTGTATCTGGGGTGCTGTATCTGGGATGCTGTATCTAGTATGCTGTATCTGGGATGATGTAGCTATGATGCTGTATCTGGGGTGCTGTATCTGGGATGCTGTATCTAGGATGCTGTACCTGGGATGCTGTATCTGGGATTCAGAACTCGGTATCCTGTATCTGCAATGCTGTATCTAGGATGCTGTATCTAGGATGCAATATTTATGATGCTGTATCTGGGATGCTGTATGTAGGATGCTGTATCTAGGATGCTGTATCTGGGATGCTGTATCTGGGATGCTGTATCTAGGATGCTGTATCTGGGATGGTGTATCTGGGATTCTGTATCTGGGATGCTGTATCTGGGATGCTGTATCTAGGATGCAATATCTATGATGCTGTATCTGGGATGCTGTATCTGGGATGCTGTGTCTCGGATTCTGTATCTGGGATGCTGTATCTGGGATGCTGTATCTAGGATGCTGTATCTAGGATGCAATAACTATGATGCTGTATCTGGGATGATGTATCTGGGTGCTGTATCTAGGATGCTTTGTCTAGGATGCTGTATCTGGGATGCTGTATCTGGGATGATGTATCTAGGATGCTGTATCTGAGATGCTGTATCTGGGATTCAGTATTCGGGATCCTGTATCTGCGATGCTGTGTCTAGGGTACTGTATATAGGATGCAATATCTATGATGCTGTATCTGGGATGCTGTATCTGGGATGCTGTATCTAGGATGCTGTATCTAGGATGCTGTATCTGGGATGCTGTATCAGGGATGCTGTGTCTGGGATTCTGTATCTGGGATGCTGTATCTAGGATGCTGTATCTAGGATGCAATATCTATGATGCTGGATCTGGGATGATGTATCTGGATGCTGTATTTAGGTTGCTTTGTCTAGGATGCTCTATCTGGGATCCTGTATCTAGGATGCTGTATCTGGGATTCTGTATTGGGGATGCTGTATCTGGGATGCTGTATCTAGTATGCTGTATCTGGGATGCTGTATCCTGTTCATTCATTAGCACTGCAGAAATCAGTTGTTATACGACGTTTCAACAGAGGCGATTGAAAAATCCCAAACAAAACTTATTCAATCTCACGAACCCCCCGCCCTCCCTGCCCCCCCCACCCTGAGCCCCACGATCAGCACCTGGTGCGGGAGAGGAGCAGAACTCGACAGACAGAACCAGAAATGCGACTGCAGGGAGAAGGAAACACCAAGGGAGTTACAGCTGCCTTAACGTTCCAAATCTGATGTCTTCCAAACCAAAGCTTGCGAGCGGTGGAGGAAAAAGCTGAGACGACTCAATGTGAGTGACAGAGCAAAGTTGACTTTATTGGTCCAGGGTACACATATTTATACAGATAACCTAGATAAAGCATCTTAGATACAGCATCCCAGATAAAGCATCCCGTATACATCTTACTAGACACAGCATCCCATATACATATTCTGAGATACAGCATCCCAGATACAACATTCTATATACAGCTTACTAGATACAGCATCCCACATACAGCATCCCAGATACAGCATCCTAGATACAGGATCCTAGATACAGCATCAGAGATGCAACATCCTAGATAGAGCATCCTAGATACAGCATCCCAGATACAGCATCCCAGATACAGCATCCTAGATACAGCATCAGAGATGCAACATCCTAGATACAGCATGCTAGATACAGCATCCCGGATAGAGCGTTCTGGATACAGCATCCTATATACAGCATCTTAAATACAGCATCCTAGATACAGAATCCTAGATACAGCATCCCAGATACAGCACCCCAGATACAGCATCATATATACAGCATCCTAGATACAGCATCCTAGATACAGCATCCCAGATACAGCATCCCAGATACAGCATCCTAGATACAGCATCCCAGATACAGCATCCTAGATACAGCATCCCGGATGCAGGATCCCAGATACATCATCCCAGATACAGTATCCCAGGTACACCCTCCGAGATATAGCATCCAAAATACAACATCCTAGATACAACATCCTGGGCCAGGATAAGAACGTCTGCACCACGACAGGTCAAAGCACCCGCGGGGCAGCAGGAAGGAAGCTGCTGATCGAGGCCGTCGCTGCGGCACTTCTGTCAGCGCTCACGGGCCAGAGAGGAAAAGGCGACTCATTTCTTCTTGTCATTGCAGAACGAGCTCCCTGGGGTCGTGAATTACATCAGGCTGCAAGTGCTGAGCAACTGGGGCCACCTGGACTACACCTGACTTTATCGGTTCAGGGTGCACGGTGATCCGCCCAGAGATGAGGGAGATGTTCCTGTTTCTTCTATCAATAAATTCCATTAATGTTCACCCAGTTGAGTTCCCGTCTGCTTTACCTGTGATGCTGCCTGGTCCCCCCTGAGCTCACTGGAGCTCCCCATCCTTCTCTCAACCACCAGCTTATGGGAGACTTGAGGAGCACACAGCAAGATTGTCCTAATTAAAAGAAACAGGAAAACTCAGTCACAAATCTGCAGAAAGCCTGACATGCACACACTTGCTGCGACACAGGAACATCAGCAAGGCCCTGCCTGGACACCAGAGATTAAATTAATGGACCATTTTCTTGTGCAGGGATAAATTAAGGATCGACTGAATGGAACGATCTGTTGTTACCTGTTTTCACAAGAGGCACATGCTGCTTCAGCTTCCATCTTTCAGTCTTTTGCCGATGAGAAAATGGAAGTGTGTGTTTTTGTAAGAAGGAAACCTTAATTGGAAAGTTGGTTCATGAACTGTTTTGCCTCTCTGGGCACCTATGGAGTGAATAGCCCAGGAACCGTTACAGAGTGATGAGCAAAGCAATCCCAGGACACTTAAGAGATCCCATACCCACACCAGTCTGTCCTTCCTTTTGACACGAGCTCCCCAAGGCCCAAGGCCACAGAGACCCATAGAGATCCATAGGGACCCATAGGGACTCATAGAGACCCATGGAGAACACAGAGACCTATAGCGACCATGGAGACCATAGAGACCCACAGAGACCATAGACACCATAGAGATCCATAGAGACCATAGAGACCATACAGACCATACAGGCCCATAGAGACCCATAGAGACCACAGAGACCATAGAGACCCACAGAGACCATAGACACCATAGAGATCCTACAGAGACCGTAGAGACCATAGAGACCACAGAGACCATAGAGACCCATAGAGACCATAGAGACCATACAGACCATAGAGACCCATAGAGACTACAGAGACCCATAGAGATCCACAGAGACCATAGAGACCCACAGAGACCGTAGAGACCCATAAAGATCATAGAAACCGTAGAGACCATACAGACCATAGAGACTCATAGAGACCATAGAGAGCATAGAGACCATAGAGACCCACAGAGACCATAGAGACCACAGACACCATAGAGATCCATAGAGACCATAGAGACCATACAGACCATACAGGCCCATAGAGACCCAGAGAGACCCAGAGAGACCCACAGAGACCATGGAGACCCACAGAGACCATAGAGACCATAGAGACTATAGAGACCCATAGAGACCATAGAGACCCATAGACACCCACGGAGACCATAGAGACCCACAGAGACCGTAGAGACCATAGGGAACCATAGAGACCCACAGATACCATAGAGACCATAGAGACCATAGAGACCCATAGAGACCATAGAGACCCATAGAGGCCATAGAGACCCATAGAGACCCATAGAGACCATAGAGACCCACGGAGACCATAGAGACCACAGAGACCATAGAGACCATAGAGACTCATAGACACCACGGAGACCATAGAGTCCCATAGAGACCCATAGAGACCTCAGAGACCATAGAGACCATAGAGACCCATAGAGACCCACAGAGACCCACAGAGACCATAGAGTCCCATAGGGACCATAGAGACTCTAGAGACCATAGAGACCATAGAGACCCATAGAGACCATAGAGACCCATAGGGACCCATAGAGACCTCAGAGACCATAGAGACCATAGAGACCCATAGAGACGCACAGAGACCCACAGAGACCATAGAGTCCCATAGGGACCATAGAGACTCTAGAGACCATAGAGACCATAGAGACCATAGAGACCCATAGAGACCATAGAGACCCATAGGGACCATAGAGACCATAGAGACCATAGAGACCCATTGAGACCATAGAGACCCATAGAGACCCACAGAGACCCACAGAGACCATAGAGTCCCATAGGGACCATAGAGACTCTAGAGACCATAGAGACCCTAGAGACCCATAGAGACCTTAGAGACCATAGAGACCATAGAGACCCTTAGAGACCCACAGAGACCATAGAGACCCACAGAGACCGTAGAGACCATAGAGACCATAGAGACCCACAGAGACCATAGAGATCATAGAGACCACAGAGACCATAGAGACCCACAGAGACCATAGAGACCATAGAGACCATAGAGACCCATAGAGACCATAGAGACCCATAGAGGCCATAGAGACCCACAGAGACCCACAGAGACCATAGAGACCCACGGAGACCATAGAGACCATAGAGACACATAGACACCATGGAGACCATAGAGTCCCATAGAATCCCATAGGGACCATAGAGACCCATAGACACCCATAGAGACCATAGAGACCATGGAGACCATAGAGACCCATAGAGACCCACAGAGACCATAGAGACCCACCGAGACCATAGAGACCATAGAGACCATAGAGACCCATAGAGACCCATAGAGACCTTAGAGACCTTAGAGACCATAGAGACCATAGAGACCATAGAGACCCATAGAGACCCATAGAGACCTTAGAGACCATAGAGACCATAGAGACCATAGAGACCCATAGAGACCCATAGAGACCTTAGAGACCATAGAGACCATAGAGACCCATAGAGACCCACAGAGACCCACAGAGACCATAGAGTCCCATAGGGACCATAGAGACTCTAGAGACCATAGAGACCCTAGAGACCCATAGAGACCTTAGAGACCATAGAGACCATAGAGACCATAGAGTCCCATAGAGACCATAGAGACCCATAGAGACCATAGAGACCATAGAGACCCATAGAGACCCATAGAGACCTTAGAGACCTTAGAGACCATAGAGACCATAGAGACCATAGAGACCCATAGAGACCCATAGAGACCTTAGAGACCATAGAGACCATAGAGACCATAGAGACCCATAGAGACCCATAGAGACCTTAGAGACCATAGAGACCATAGAGACCCATAGAGACCCACAGAGACCCACAGAGACCATAGAGTCCCATAGGGACCATAGAGACTCTAGAGACCATAGAGACCCTAGAGACCCATAGAGACCTTAGAGACCATAGAGACCATAGAGACCATACAGTCCCATAGAGACCATAGAGACCCATAGGGACCATAGAGACCATAGAGACCATAGAGACCCATTGAGACCATAGAGACCATAGAGACCCATAGGGACCATAGAGACCATAGAGACCATAGAGACCCATTGAGACCATAGAGACCCATACAGACCCACAGAGACCATAGAAAACAACAGAGACCACAGAGACCCACAGAGACCATAGAGACCATAGAGACACATAGAGACGCACAGAGACCATAGAGACCCACAGAGACCATAGAGACAATAGAGACCATAGAGACCCACAGAGACCACAGAGACCCACAGAGACCATAGAGACCATAGAGACATGTAGCGACCATGGAGACCATAGAGACTCATAGAGACCCATAGGGACCATAGAGTCCCATAGAGACCCATAGGGACCATAGAGACCCATAGACACCATAGAGACCATAGAGACCTAGGAGGCCATAGAGACCACGGAGACCATAGAGACCCATAGAGGCCATAGAGACCCACAGAGACCCACAGAGACCATAGAGACCCACGGAGACCATAGAGACCACAGAGACCATAGAGACCATAGAAACTCATAGACACCATGGAGACCATAGAGTCCCATAGAGACCCATAGGGACCATAGAGACCCATAGACACCCATAGAGACCATAGAGACCATGGAGACCATAGAGACCCATAGAGACCCACAGAGACCACAGAGACCCACAGAGACCACAGAGACCATAGAGACCATAGAGACCCATAGAGACCATGGAGACCATAGAGACCCATAGAGACCCACAGAGACCATAGAAACCCACAGAGACCATAGAGACCATAGAGACCATAGAGACCCTTAGAGACCCACAGAGACCATAGAGACCCACAGAGACCATAGAGACCCACAGAGACCATAGAGACCGTAGAGACCTGTAGCGACCATGGAGACCATAGAGACTCATAGAGACCCATAGAGACCATAGGGACCCAGAGAGTCCGTAGAGACCACAGAGACCATAGAGACCCACAGAGACCATAGAGACCATAGAGACCATAGAGACCATAGAGACCACAGAGACCATAGAGACCCACAGAGACCATAGAGACCATAGAGACCATAGAGACCCATAGAGACCATAGAGGCCCATAGAGGCCATAGAGACCCACAGAGACCCACAGAGACCATAGAGACCCACGGAGACCATAGAGACCATAGAGACACATAGACACCATGGAGACCACAGAGTCCCATAGAGACCCATAGGGACCATAGAGACCCATAGACACCCATAGAGACCATAGAGACCATGGAGACCATAGAGACCCATAGAGACCCACAGAGACCACAGAGATCCACAGAGACTATAGAGACCATAGAGGCCATAGAGACCCATAGAGACCATGGAGACCATAGAGACCCATAGAGACCCACAGAGACTATAGAAACCCACAGAGACCATAGAGACCATAGAGACCATAGAGACCCATAGCGACCATAGAGACCATAGAGACCCTAGAGACCCATTGAGACTATAGAGACCCATAGAGACCCACAGAGACCATAGAAACCAACAGAGACCACAGAGACCCACAGAGACCATAGAGACCATAGAGACCCATAGAGACCCACAGAGACCATAGAGACCCACAGAGACCATAGAGACCATAGAGACCTACAGAGACCATAGAGACCATAGAGACCATAGAGACATGTAGCGACCATGGAGACAATAGAGACTCATAGAGACCCATAGGGACCATAGAGTCCCATAGAGACCCATAGGGACCATAGAGACCCATAGACACCATAGAGACCATAGAGACCATGGAGGCCATAGAGACCCATAGAGACCCACAGAGACCATAGAGACCATAGAGACCACAGACACCATAGAGATCCATAGAGACCATAGAGACCATACAGACCATACAGACCCATAGAGACCCACAGAGACCATAGAAACCAACAGGGACCACAGAGACCCACAGAGACCATAGAGACCATAGAGACCCATAGAGACCCACAGAGACCATAGAGACCCACAGAGACCATAGAGACCATAGAGACCATAGAGACCCACAGAGACCACAGAGACCCACAGAGACCATAGAGACCATAGAGACATGTAGCGACCATGGAGACCATAGAGACTCATAGAGACCCATAGGGACCATAGAGTCCCATAGAGACCCATAGGGACCATAGAGACCCATAGACACCATAGAGACCATAGAGACCATGGAGGCCATAGAGACCCATAGAGACCCACAGAGACCACAGAGACCCACAGAGACCATAGAGACCATAGAGACCATAGGGAGCCATAGAGACCACGGAGACCATAGAGACCCATAGAGGCCATAGAGACCCACAGAGACCCACAGAGACCATAGAGACCATAGAGACCATAGAGACCCATAGAGACCCACAGAGACCATAGAGACCCACAGAGACCATAGAGACCATACAGACCATAGAGACCCATAGAGACCATAGAGACCCATAGAGATCCACAGAGACCATAGAGACCCACAGAGACCATAGAGACCATAGAGACCATAGAGACCCATAGACACCATAGAGACCTATAGAGACCCATAGAGACCATAGAGACCCATAGAGACCAACGGAGACCGTAGAGACCCATAGAGACCCATAGAGACCACGGAGACCATAGAGACCCATAGAGACCCATAGATACCTTAGAGACCATAGAGACCATAGAGACCCATAGAGACCATAGAGACCCATAGAGACCCACAGAGACCATAGAGACCCACAGAGACCGTAGAGACCATAGAGAACCATAGAGACCCACAGAGACCATAGAGACCCATAGAGACCAAAGAGACCATAGAGACCCACCGAGACCATAGAGACCATAGAGACCTACAGAGACCATAGAGACCATAGAGACCACAGAGACCATAGAGACCCACAGAGACCATAGAGACCACAGAGACCATAGAGACCCACAGTGACCATAGAGAACATAGAGACCTGTAGCGACCATGGAGACCATAGAGACTCACAGAGACCTATAGGGACCTGTCGAGGGTTAAGATTGCGGGGTGACAATAAAACCCTGGCAGATGTATTGTTAACCCCCTCTCCCCCCCCACACACTTCCCCCTCCCTCTCCCCCCTTTTCACTAAGGAGAGGCAATTGGGAGGAAAGAAGCACAGAGTGAAGAGAGTTGGAAAAAATTAAAGATGTTTTACTAATGCTACTAATAAGAATAGAGAAAATAATACAAAATATACAAAACCAATCTTGAAAGTCTCAGCAACTGCAGAGCTGGCACCCGAAGTCCTGGGTTAGACTCTGCAGCCAACCGGAGCTGGATTCAGTCTGTCACTAGGCCTCCGTTCGCAGGGACGACTAGCAAGGTCCTCTTCTAATGTCGGCCATGAGCAGAAGGGCAAAAGGGAAAAGCAAAAAGCCAACGAGATCCTCGTGATCTCCCACTTTTATATGAAGTATTCACGTGAATGGGATGTTATACACAGTTGTTCAGTTTCTTGCTCACTTGTTTCTCGTCTCCCCCTATCGCGAGATGTCCAACCGTGCTTATCAATAAGTTTGCATTCCATTGCTAGGTTTATCAAAACATGTGTCTGGTGCTCCAGGAAAATGCAGTTAATATGAAGGCTTTAGCTGACAGGCAAAATTCACTGAAAGAGATACTTGTTTTTAACAAAACCAGGACAGGACCATAGAGACCATAGAGACCCATAGAGAACATAGAGCCCCACAGAGAACATAGAGAACATAGAGACCACAGAGACCATAGAGACCCATAGGGACCATAAGGACCATAGAGACCTATAGCGACCATGGAGACCATAGAGACCCATAGAGACCTATAGAGACCATAGAGACCATGGAGACCCATAGGGACCATAGAGACCCTTAGAGACCCATAGAGACCCATAGAGACCATAGAGACCCATAGAGACCCACAGAGACCATAGAGACCCACAGAGACCGTAGAGACCATAGAGACCATAGAGACCCACAGAGACCATAGAGACCCATAGAGACCATAGAGACCCATAGAGACCCACAGAGACCATAGAGACCCACAGAGACCATAGAGACCATAGAGACCATAGAGACCCACAGAGACCATAGAGACCATATAGACCATAGAGACCCACAGAGACCATAGAGACCCATAAAGACCATAGCAACCGTAGACACCGTAGAGACCATACAGACCATAGAGACCCATAGAGACCATAGAGAGCATAGAGACCATAGAGACCGACAGAGACCATAGAGACCATAGAGACCTACAGAGACCATAGAGACCATAGGGACCACAGACACCATAGAGATCCATAGAGACATAGAGACCCACAGAGACCATAGAGAGCCACAGAAACCGTAGAGACCATAGAGAACCATATAGACCCACAGATACCATAGAGGCCATAGAGACCATAGAGACCCATAGAGACCATAGAGACCCATAGAGGCCATAGAGACCCATAGAGACCCACAGAGACCATAGAGACCCACAGAGACCATAGAGACCACAGAGACCATAGAGACCATAGAGACTCATAGACACCACGGAGACCATAGAGTCCCATAGAGACCCATAGGGACCATAGGGACCGTAGAGACCCATAGACACCCATAGAGACCATAGAGACCATGGAGACCATAGAGACCCATAGAGACCCACAGAGACCACAGAGACCCACAGAGACCATAGAGACCATAGAGACCAGAGAGACCCATAGAGACCCATAGAGACCTTAGAGACCATAGAGACCATAGAGAGCCATAAAGACCCACAGAGACCCACAGAGACCATAGAGTCCCATAGGGACCATAGAGACTGTAGAGACCATACAGACGATACAGGCCCATAGAGACCCAGAGAGACCCACAGAGACCATCGAGACCCACAGAGACCATAGAGACCATACAGACCATAGAGACCCATAGAGACCACAGAGACCATAGAGACCCACAGAGACCATAGACACCATAGAGACCTACAGAGACCGTAGAGACCATAGAGACCACAGAGACCATAGAGACCCATAGAGACCATAGAGACCATACAGACCATAGAGACCCATAGAGACTACAGAGACCCACAGAGATCCACAGAGACCATAGAGACCCACAGAGACCGTAGAGACCCATAAAGATCATAGAAACCGTAGAGACCGTAGAGACCATACAGACCATAGAGACTCATAGAGACCATAGAGAGCATAGAGACCATAGAGACCCACAGAGACCATAGAGACCATAGAGACCTACAGAGACCATAGAGACCATAGAGACCACAGACACCATAGAGATCCATAGAGACCATAGAGACCATACAGACCATACAGGCCCATAGAGACCCATAGACACCCACAGAGACCATAGAGACCCACAGAGACCGTAGAGACCATAGGGAACCACAGAGACCCACAGATACCATAGAGACCATAGAGACCATAGAGACCCATAGAGACCATAGAGACCCATAGAGGCCATAGAGACCTATAGAGACCCACAGAGACCATAGAGACCCACGGAGACCATAGAGACCACAGAGACCATAGAGACCATAGAGACTCATAGACACCACGGAGACCATAGAGTCCCATAGAGACCCATAGAGACCTCAGAGACCATAGAGACCATAGAGACCCATAGAGACCCACAGAGACCCACAGAGACCATAGAGTCCCATAGGGACCATAGAGACTCTAGAGACCATAGAGACCATAGAGACCATAGAGACCCATAGAGACCATAGAGAACCATAGGGACCATAGAGACCATAGAGACCATAGAGACCCATTGAGACCATAGAGACCCATAGAGACCCACAGAGACCATAGAAACCCACAGAGACCATAGAGACCATAGAGACCATAGAGACCCATAGAGACCCACAGAGACCATAGAGACCCACAGAGACCATAGAGACCATAGAGACCATAGAGACCCACAGAGACCATAGAGACCCACAGAGACCATAGAGACCATAGAGACCTGTAGCGACCATGGAGACCATAGAGACTCATAGAGACCCATAGAGACCATAGAGACCCAAAGAGTCCGTAGAGACCATAGAGACCATAGAGACCCACAGAGACCATAGAGACCATAGAGACCACAGAGACCATAGAGACCCACAGAGACCATAGAGACCATAGAGACCATAGAGACCCATTGAGACCATAGAGGCCCATAGAGGCCATAGAGACCCACAGAGACCCACAGAGACCATAGAGACCCACGGAGACCATAGAGACCATAGAGACACATAGACACCATGGAGACCACAGAGTCCCATAGAGACCCATAGGGACCATAGAGACCCATAGACACCCATAGAGACCATAGAGACCATGGAGACCATAGAGACCCATAGAGACCCACAGAGACCACAGAGATCCACAGAGACCATAGAGACCATAGAGGCCATAGAGACCCATAGAGACCATGGAGACCATAGAGACCCATAGAGACCCACAGAGACCATAGAAACCCACAGAGACCATAGAGACCATAGAGACCCACAGAGACCATAGAGACCCACCGAGACCATAGAGACCATAGAGACCTACAGAGACCATAGAGACCCATAGGGACCATAGAGACCCATAGACAACCATAGAGACCATAGAGACCATGGAGAGCATAGAGACCCATAGAGACCCACAGAGACCACAGAGACCCACAGAGACCATAGAGACCATAGAGACCATAGAGACCCATAGAGACCCATAGAGACCTTAGAGACCATAGAGACCATAGAGACCCATAGAGACCCACAGAGACCCACAGAGACCATAGAGTCCCATAGGGACCATAGAGACTCTAGAGACCATAGAGACCCTAGAGACCCATAGAGACCTTAGAGACCATAGAGACCATAGAGACCCATTGAGACCATAGAGACCCATAGAGACCCACAGAGACCATAGAAACCAAGAGAGACCACAGAGACCCACAGAGACCATAGAGACCATACAGACCCATAGAGACCCACAGAGACCATAGAGACCCACAGAGACCATAGAGACCATAGAGACCATAGAGACCCACAGAGACCACAGAGACCCACAGAGACCATAGAGACCATAGAGACATGTAGCGACCATGGAGACCAAAGAGACTCATAGAGACCCATAGGGACCATAGAGTCCCATAGAGACCCATAGGGACCATAGAGACCCATAGACACCATAGAGACCATAGAGACCATGGAGGCCATAGAGACCCATAGAGACCCACAGAGACCACAGAGACCCACAGAGACCATAGAGACCATAGAGACCATAGAGACCCACAGAGACCATAGAGAGCCACAGAGACCGTAGAGACCATAGAGAACCATAGAGACCCACAGATACCATAGAGACCATAGAGACCCATAAAGACCCACAGAGACCCACAGAGACCATAGAGTCCCATAGGGACCATAGAGACTCTAAAGACTATAGAGACCATAGAGACCCATAGAGACCTTAGAGACCATAGAGACCATAGAGACCATAGAGACCCATAGGGACCATAGAGACCATAGAGACCATAGAGACCATAGAGACCCATAGACACCCACAGAGACCATAGAGACCCACAGAGACCGTAGAGACCATAGAGACCATAGCGACCCACAGAGACCATAGAGACCTGTAGCGACCATGGAGACCATAGAGACTCATAGAGACCCATAGGGACCATAGAGACCCATAGAGACCATAGAGACCCTTAGAGACCCACAGAGACCATAGAGACCCACAGAGACTGTGGAGACCATAGAGACCTGTAGCGACCATGGAGACCATAGAGACTCATAGAGACCCATAGAGACCATAGAGACCCACAGAGACTGTAGAGACCCTAGAGACCATAGAGACCCACAGAGACCATAGAGACCACAGAGACCATAGAGACCCACAGAGACCATAGAGACCCATAAAGACCATAGAAACCGTAGAGACCGTAGAGACCATACAGACCATAGAGACTCATAGATACCATAGAGACCATAGAGACCGACAGAGACCTTAGAGACCATAGAGACCACATACACCATAGAGATCCATAGAGACCATAGAGACCAAACAGACCATACAGGCCCATAGAGACCATAGAGACCCAGAGAGACCCACAGAGACCATGGAGACCCACAGAGACCATAGAGACCATAGAGACTATAGAGACCCATAGAGACCATAGAGACCCATAGACACCCCGAGAGACCATAGAGACCCACAGAGACCGTAGAGACCATAGGGAACCATAGAGACCCACAGATACCATAGAGACCATAGAGACCCATAGAGACCATAGAGACCCATAGAGGCCATAGAGACCCATAGAGACCCACAGAGACCATAGAGACCCACGGAGACCATAGAGACCACAGAGACCATAGAGACCATAGAGACTCATAGACACCACGGAGACCATAGAGTCCCATAGAGTCCCATAGGGACCATAGAGACCCATAGATACCCATAGAGACCATAGAGACCATGGAGACCATAGAGACCCATAGAGACCCACAGAGACCAGAGAGACACACAGAGACCATAGAGACCATAGAGACCATAGAGACCCATAGAGACCCATAGAGACCTCAGAGACCATAGAGACGATAGAGAACCACAGAGACCATAGAGTCCCATAGGGACCATAGAGACTCTAGAGACCATAGAGACCCATAGGGACATAAGAGACCATAGAGACCATAGAGACCATAGAGTCCCATACAGACCATAGAGACCCATAGGGACTATAGAGACCATAGAGACCCATTGAGACCATAGAGACCCATAGAGACCCACAGAGACCATAGAAACCCACAGAGACCATAGAGACCATAGAGACCATAGAGACCCACAGAGACCATAGAGACCCACAGAGACCATAGAGACCATAGAGACCTGTAGTGACCATGGAGACCATAGAGACTCATAGAGACCCATAGAGACCATAGAGATCCACAGAGACCATAGAGACCATAGAGACCCACAGAGACGCACAGAGACCATAGAGACCCACGGAGACCATAGAGACCACAGAGACCACAGAGACCATAGAGACACATAGACACCATGGAGACCATAGAGTCCCATAGAGACCCATAGGGACCATAGAGACCCATAGACACCATAGAGACCATAGAGATGATAGAGACCCATAGAGACCATGGAGACCATAGAGACCCATGGAGACCCATAGAGACCTTAGAGACCATAGAGACCATAGAGACCCACAGAGACCCACAGAGACCATAGAGACCCATAGGGACCATAGAGACCATAGTGACCATAGAGACCATAGAGACCCATTGAGACCATAGAGACCCATAGAGACCCACAGAGACCATAGAAAGCCACAGAGACCATACAGACCATAGAGACACATAGAGACCATAGAGACCCATAGAGATCCACAGAGACCATACAGACCCACAGAGACCATAGAGACCATAGAGACCCATACGGACCATAGAGACCTATAGAGACCCATAGTGACCATAGAGACCCATAGTGACCAACAGAGACCATAGAGACCCATAGAGACCCACAGAGACCATAGAGACCATAGAGACCCATAGAGACCACGGAGACCATAGAGTCCCATAGAGACCCATAGATACCTTAGAGACCATAGAGACCATAGAGACCATAGAGACCCATAGAGACCGTAGAGACCCATAGAGACCCACAGAGACCATAGAGACCCAAAGAGACCATAGAGACTATAGAGACCATAGAGACCATGGAGCCCATGGAGACTCACAGAGACCTATAGGGACCATAGAGACCCATAGAGACCCATAGAGACCATAGAGACCCACAGAGACCGTAGAGACCATGGAGACCACAGAGACCCACAGATAACACAGAGACCCATAGGGACCATAAGGACCATAGAGACCTATTACGACCATGGAGACCATAGAGAACCATAGAGACCTATAGGGACCATAGAGACCATGGAGACCCATAGCGACCATAGAGATCCTTAGAGACCCATAGAGACCATAGAGACCCATAGAGACCCACAGAGACCATAGAGACCCACAGAGACCGTAGAGACCATAGAGAACCATAGAGACCCACAGAGACCATAGAGACCAATAGAGACCACAGAGACCATAGAGACCCAAAGAGACCATAGAGACTATAGAGACCTGTAGCGACCATGGAGCCCATGGAGACTCACAGAGACCGATAGGGACCATAGAGACCCATAGAGACCCATAGAGACCATAGAGACCCACAGAGACCGTAGAGACCATGGAGACCATAGAAACCCACAGATAACACAGAGACCCATAGGGACCATAAGGACCATAGAGACCTATTACGACCATGGAGACCATAGAGAACCATAGAGACCTAAAGGGACCATAGAGACCATGGAGACCCATAGAGACCATAGAGACCCTTAGAGACCCATAGAGACCATAGAGACCCATAGAGACCCACAGAGACCATAGAGACCCACAGAGACCCACCGAGACCATAGAGACCATAGAGACCATAGAGACCCACAGAGACCATAGAGACCCACAGAGGCTATAGAGACCCATAGAGACCCACAGAGACCATAGAGACCCACAGAGACCATAGAGACCATAGAGACCTACAGAGATCATAGAGACCATAGAGACCACAGAGGCCATAGAAACGCATAGAGACCATAGAGACCATACAGACCATAGAGACCCATAGAGACCATAGAGACCCATAGAGACCACAGAGACCATAGAGACCCATAGAGACCCATAGAGACCCATAGAGACCATAGAGACCCATAGAGACCCACAGAAACCATAGAGACCAACAGAGACTCATAGAGACCATAGAGACTCATAGAGACCATAGAGACCATAGAGACCATAGAGACCCATAGAGACCATAGAGACCACAGAGACCATAGAGACCCACAGAGACCATAGAGACCCATAGAGGCCGTAGAGACCCATAGAGACCCACAGAGAGCATAGAGACCCACAGAAACCATAGAGACCTACAGAGACCATAGAGACCACAGAGACCATAGAGACCCATAGAGACCATAGAGACCATACAGACCATAGAGACCCATAGAGACTATAGAGACCCATAGAGATCCACAGAGACCATAGAGACCCACAGAGACCATAGAGACCATAGAGACCCATAAAGACCATAGAAACCGTAGAGACCGTAGAGACCATACAGACCATAGAGACTCATAGAGACCATAGAGACCACAGAGACCTACAGAGACCTTAGAGACCATAGAGACCACATACACCATAGAGATCCATAGAGACCATACAGACCATACAGACCATACAGGCCCATAGAGACCATAGAGACCCAGAGAGACCCACAGAGACCATGGAGACCCACAGAGACCATAGAAACCATAGAGACTATAGAGACCCATAGAGACCATAGAGACCCATAGACACCCACAGAGACCATAGACACCCACAGAGACCGTAGAGACCATAGGGAACCATAGAAACCCACAGATACCATAGAGACCATATAGACCATAGAGACCCATAGAGACCATAGAGACCCATAGAGGCCATAGAGACCCATAGAGACCCACAGAGACCATAGAGACCCACGGAGACCATAGAGACCACAGAGACCATAGAGACCATAGAGACTCATAGACACCACGGAGACCATAGAGTCCCATAGAGTCCCATAGGGACCATAGAGACCCATAGACACCCATAGAGACCATAGAGACCATGGAGACTATAGAGACCCATAGAGACCCACAGAGACCACAGAGACCCACAGAGACCATAGAGACCATAGAGACCATAGAGACCCATAGAGACCCATAGAGACCTCAGAGACCATAGAGACCATAGAGACCCATAGAGACCCACAGAGACCCACAGAGACCATAGAGTCCCATAGGGACCATAGAGACTCTAGAGACCATAGAGACCCATAGAGACCTTAGAGACCATAGAGACCATAGAGACCATAGAGTCCCATAGAGACCATAGAGACCCATAGGGACTATAGAGACCATAGAGACCATAGAGACCCATTGAGACCATAGAGACCCATAGAGACCCACAGAGAGCATAGAAACCCACAGAGACCATAGAGACCATAGAGACCATGGAGACCATAGAGACCCATCGAGACCCACAGAGACCACAGAGACCCACAGAGACCATAGAGAACATAGAGACCATAGAGACCCATAGAGACCATAGAGACCATAGAGACCCACAGAGACCATAGAGAGCCACAGAGACCGTAGAGACCATAGAGAACCATAGAGACCCACAGATACCATAGAGACCATAGAGACCCATAAAGACCCACAGAGACCCACAGAGACCATAGAGTCCCATAGGGACCATAGAGACTCTAAAGACTATAGAGACCATAGACACCCATAGAGACCTTAGAGACCATAGAGACCATAGAGACCATAGAGACCCATAGGGACCATAGAGACCATAGAGACCATAGAGACCATAGAGACCCATAGACACCCACAGAGACCATAGAGACCCACAGAGACCGTAGAGACCATAGAGACCATAGCGACCCACAGAGACCATAGAGACCTGTAGCGACCATGGAGACCATAGAGACTCATAGAGACCCATAGGGACCATAGAGACCCATAGAGACCATAGAGACCCTTAGAGACCCACAGAGACCATAGAGACCCACAGAGACTGTGGAGACCATAGAGACCTGTAGCGACCATGGAGACCATAGAGACTCATAGAGACCCATAGAGACCATAGAGACCCACAGAGACTGTAGAGACCCTAGAGACCATAGAGACCCACAGAGACCATAGAGACCACAGAGACCATAGAGACCCACAGAGACCATAGAGACCCATAAAGACCATAGAAACCGTAGAGACCGTAGAGACCATACAGACCATAGAGACTCATAGATACCATAGAGACCATAGAGACCGACAGAGACCTTAGAGACCATAGAGACCACATACACCATAGAGATCCATAGAGACCATAGAGACCAAACAGACCATACAGGCCCATAGAGACCATAGAGACCCAGAGAGACCCACAGAGTCCATGGAGACCCACAGAGACCATAGAGACCATAGAGACTATAGAGACCCATAGAGACCATAGAGACCCATAGACACCCCGAGAGACCATAGAGACCCACAGAGACCGTAGAGACCATAGGGAACCATAGAGACCCACAGATACCATATAGACCATAGAGACCCATAGAGACCATAGAGACCCATAGAGGCCATAGAGACCCATAGAGACCCACAGAGACCATAGAGACCCACGGAGACCATAGAGACCACAGAGACCATAGAGACCATAGAGACTCATAGACACCACGGAGACCATAGAGTCCCATAGAGTCCCATAGGGACCATAGAGACCCATAGATACCCATAGAGACCATAGAGACCATGGAGACCATAGAGACCCATAGAGACCCACAGAGACCAGAGAGACACACAGAGACCATAGAGACCATAGAGACCATAGAGACCATAGAGACCCATAGAGACCCATAGAGACCTCAGAGACCATAGAGACGATAGAGAACCACAGAGACCATAGAGTCCCATAGGGACCATAGAGACTCTAGAGACCATAGAGACCCATAGGGACCTTAGAGACCATAGAGACCATAGAGACCATAGAGTCCCATACAGACCATAGAGACCCATAGGGACTATAGAGACCATAGAGACCCATTGAGACCATAGAGACCCATAGAGACCCACAGAGACCATAGAAACCCACAGAGACCATAGAGACCATAGAGACCATAGAGACCCACAGAGACCATAGAGACCCACAGAGACCATAGAGACCATAGAGACCTGTAGTGACCATGGAGACCATAGAGACTCATAGAGACCCATAGAGACCATAGAGATCCACAGAGACCATAGAGACCATAGAGACCCACAGAGACGCACAGAGACCATAGAGACCCACGGAGACCATAGAGACCACAGAGACCACAGAGACCATAGAGACACATAGACACCATGGAGACCACAGAGTCCCATAGAGACCCATAGGGACCATAGAGACCCATAGACACCCATAGAGACCATAGAGACCATGGAGACCATAGAGACCATGGAGACCATAGAGACCCTTGGAGACCCATAGAGACCTTAGAGACCATAGAGACCATAGAGACCCACAGAGACCCACAGAGACCATAGAGACCCATAGGGACCATAGAGACCATAGTGACCATAGAGACCATAGAGACCCATTGAGACCATAGAGACCCATAGAGACCCACAGAGACCATAGAAAGCCACAGAGACCATACAGACCATAGAGACACATAGAGACCATAGAGACCCATAGAGATCCACAGAGACCATACAGACCTACAGAGACCATAGAGACCATAGAGACCCATACGGACCATAGAGACCTATAGAGACCCATAGTGACCATAGAGACCCATAGTGACCAACAGAGACCATAGAGACCCATAGAGACCCACAGAGACCATAGAGACCATAGAGACCCATAGAGACCACGGAGACCATAGAGTCCCATAGAGACCCATAGATACCTTAGAGACCATAGAGACCATAGAGACCATAGAGACCCATAGAGACCGTAGAGACCCATAGAGACCCACAGAGACCATAGAGACCCAAAGAGACCATAGAGACTATAGAGACCTGTAGCGACCATGGAGCCCATGGAGACTCACAGAGACCTATAGGGACCATAGAGACCCATAGAGACCCATAGAGACCATAGAGACCCACAGAGACCGTAGAGACCATGGAGACCACAGAGACCCACAGATAACACAGAGACCCATAGGGACCATAAGGACCATAGAGACCTATTACGACCATGGAGACCATAGAGAACCATAGAGACCTATAGGGACCATAGAGACCATGGAGACCCATAGCGACCATAGAGATCCTTAGAGACCCATAGAGACCATAGAGACCCATAGAGACCCACAGAGACCATAGAGACCCACAGAGACCGTAGAGACCATAGAGAACCATAGAGACCCACAGAGACCATAGAGACCCATAGAGACCACAGAGACCATAGAGACCCAAAGAGACCATAGAGACTATAGAGACCTGTAGCGAACATGGAGCCCATGGAGACTCACAGAGACCGATAGGGACCATAGAGACCCATAGAGACCCATAGAGACCATAGAGACCCACAGAGACCGTAGAGACCATGGAGACCATAGAGACCCACAGATAACACAGAGACCCATAGGGACCATAAGGACCATAGAGACCTATTACGACCATGGAGACCATAGAGAACCATAGAGACCTATAGGGACCATAGAGACCATGGAGACCCATAGAGACCATAGAGACCCTTAGAGACCCATAGAGACCATAGAGACCCATAGAGACCCACAGAGACCATAGAGACCCACAGAGACCCACCGAGACCATAGAGACCATAGAGACCATAGAGACCCACAGAGACCATAGAGACCCACAGAGGCTATAGAGACCCATAGAGACCCACAGAGACCATAGAGACCCACAGAGACCATAGAGACCATAGAGACCTACAGAGATCATAGAGACCATAGAGACCACAGAGGCCATAGAAACGCATAGAGACCATAGAGACCATACAGACCATAGAGACCCATAGAGACCATAGAGACCCATAGAGACCACAGAGACCATAGAGACCCATAGAGACCCATAGAGACCCATAGAGACCATAGAGACCCATAGAGACCCACAGAAACCATAGAGACCAACAGAGACTCATAGAGACCATAGAGACTCATAGAGACCATAGAGACCATAGAGACCATAGAGACCCATAGAGACCATAGAGACCACAGAGACCATAGAGACCCACAGAGACCATAGAGACCCATAGAGGCCGTAGAGACCCATAGAGACCCACAGAGAGCATAGAGACCCACAGAAACCATAGAGACCTACAGAGACCATAGAGACCACAGAGACCATAGAGACCCATAGAGACCATAGAGACCATACAGACCATAGAGACCCATAGAGACTATAGAGACCCATAGAGATCCACAGAGACCATAGAGACCCACAGAGACCATAGAGACCATAGAGACCCATAAAGACCATAGAAACCGTAGAGACCGTAGAGACCATACAGACCATAGAGACTCATAGAGACCATAGAGACCACAGAGACCTACAGAGACCTTAGAGACCATAGAGACCACATACACCATAGAGATCCATAGAGACCATAGAGACCATACAGACCATACAGGCCCATAGAGACCATAGAGACCCAGAGAGACCCACAGAGACCATGGAGACCCACAGAGACCATAGAAACCATAGAGACTATAGAGACCCATAGAGACCATAGAGACCCATAGACACCCACAGAGACCATAGACACCCACAGAGACCGTAGAGACCATAGGGAACCATAGAAACCCACAGATACCATAGAGACCATATAGACCATAGAGACCCATAGAGACCATAGAGACCCATAGAGGCCATAGAGACCCATAGAGACCCACAGAGACCATAGAGACCCACGGAGACCATAGAGACCACAGAGACCATAGAGACCATAGAGACTCATAGACACCACGGAGACCATAGAGTCCCATAGAGTCCCATAGGGACCATAGAGACCCATAGACACCCATAGAGACCATAGAGACCATGGAGACTATAGAGACCCATAGAGACCCACAGAGACCACAGAGACCCACAGAGACCATAGAGACCATAGAGACCATAGAGACCCATAGAGACCCATAGAGACCTCAGAGACCATAGAGACCATAGAGACCCATAGAGACCCACAGAGACCCACAGAGACCATAGAGTCCCATAGGGACCATAGAGACTCTAGAGACCATAGAGACCCATAGAGACCTTAGAGACCATAGAGACCATAGAGACCATAGAGTCCGATAGAGACCATAGAGACCCATAGGGACTATAGAGACCATAGAGACCATAGAGACCCATTGAGACCATAGAGACCCATATAGACCCACAGAGAGCATAGAAACCCACAGAGACCATAGAGACCATAGAGACCATGGAGACCATAGAGACCCATAGAGACCCACAGAGACCACAGAGACCCACAGAGACCATAGAGAACATAGAGACCATAGAGACCCATAGAGACCATAGAGACCATAGAGGCCATGGAGACCATAGAGACCCACAGAGACCATAGAGACCATAGAGACCTGTAGCGACCATGGAGACCATAGAGACTCATAGAGACCCATAGAGACCATAGAGATCCACAGAGACCATAGAGACCATAGAGACCCACAGAGACCCACAGAGACCATAGAGACCCACGGAGACCATAGAGAATACAGAGACCACAGAGACCATAGAGACACATAGACACCATGGAGACCATAGAGTCCCATAGAGACCCATAGGGACCATAGAGACCCATAGACACCCATAGAGACCGTAGAGACCATGGAGACCATAGAGACCCATAGAGACCCACAGAGACCACAGAGACCCACAGAGACCATAGAGACCATAGAGACTATAGTGACCCATAGAGACCATGAAGACCATAGAGACCCATGGAGACCCATAGAGACCTTAGAGACCATAGAGACCATAGAGACCCACAGAGACCCACAGAGACCATAGAGACCCATAGGGACCATAGAGACCATAGTGACCATAGAGACCATAGAGACCCATTGAGACCATAGAGACCCATAGAGACTCACAGAAACCATAGAAAGCCACAGGGACCATACAGACCATAGAGACACATAGAGACCATAGAGACCCATAGAGCCCCACAGAGACCAGAGAGACCCACAGAGACCGTAGAGACCATGGAGAACCATAGAGACCCACAGAGACCATAGAGACCCATAGAGACCACAGAGACCATCGAGACCCACAGAGACCATAGAGACCATAGAGACCCATAGAGACCACAGAGACCATAGAGACCCACAGAGACCATAGAGATCACAGAGACCATAGAGACCCACAGAGACCATAGAGACCATAGAGACCTGTAGCGACCATGGAGCCCATAGAGACTCACAGAGACCTATAGGGACCATAGAGACCCATAGAGACCATAGAGACCCACAGAGACCGTAGAGACCATGGAGACCATAGAGACCCACAGAGAACACAGAGACCCATAGGGACCATAAGGACCATAGAGACCTATTACGACCATGGAGACCACAGAGAACCATAGAGACCTATAGAGACCATAGAGACCATGGAGACCCATAGAGACCATAGAGACCCTTAGAGACCCATAGAGACCACAGAGACCCATAGAGACCCACAGAGACCATAGAGACCCACAGAGACCATAGAGACCATAGAGACCATAGAGACCATAGAGACCCACAGAGACCATAGAGACCCACAGATGCTATAGAGACCCATAGTGACCCACAGAGACCATAGAGACCCACAGAGACCATAGAGACCATAGAGACCTACAGAGATCATAGAGACCATAGAGACCACAGAGACCATAGAGACGCATAGAGACCATAGAGACCATACAGACCATAGAGACCCATAGAGACCATAGAGACCCATAGAGACCACAGAGACCATAGAGACCCATAGAGACCCATAGAGACCCATAGAGACCATAGAGACCCATAGAGACCCACAGAAACCATAGAGACCCACAGAGACTCATAGAGACCATAGAGACCCACAGAAACCATAGAGACCATAGAGACCATAGAGACCCATAGAGACCATAGAGACCACAGAGACCATAGAGACCCACAGAGACCATAGAGACCCATAGAGGCCATAGAGACCCATAGAGACCCACAGAGAGCATAGAGACCCACAGAGACCATAGAGACCACAGAGACCATAGAGACCCACAGAGACCATAGAGACCATAGAGACCTATAGCGACCATGGTGACCATAGAGACCCATAGAGACCCATAGGGACCATAGAGACCCTTAGAGACCCATAGAGACCCATAGAGACCATAGAGACCCATAGAGACCCACAGAGCCCGTAGAGGCCATAGAGACCATAGAGACCATAGAGACCCATAGAGTCCCACAGAGACCATAGAGACCCACAGAGACCATAGAGACCCATAGAGACCATAGAGACCCATAGAGACCCATAGAGAGCATAGGGACCCTTAGAGGCCACTGGGCAGTCGTGCGCTCGGGCCGCACCAGGGAGGACAGAGCAGGACCAGCGCTTGGCAGCCGGGGCTGGGAAGAGCAATTTGTGCACTGAGCTGGGGCTTAGTCCATGTGCAAGCCCAGCACGGGTCCAGATACCAAACTGATGGTGTCGGTTCACCCCCGGTGCCACACGAACTGCACGCTGCAGCAGAAGAAATGGAAGAAAATATCGAGACACGGGCAGAGAAATGAGGAAAAAGGGATGAAAGAAGAAAAAAATAAAAGGAGAAAAAAAGTAATAAGTTGGGAATGAAATGAAAACAATTTAAAAAAATACACCAGATCTGGGACAGAGTGACAGAGAAAGGGCAAAGGAACAGGGTCTCTTTAGTTTGGAGAAGAGGAGACTGAGGGGTGACCTTATTAATGTTTATAAATATATAAAGGGTGAGTGCCATGAGGATGGAGCCAGGCTATTCTCGGTGGCAAACAATGATAGGAGAAGGGGTAATGGGATCAAGCTGGAACACAAGAGGTTCCACTTAAATTTGAGAAGAAACTTCTTCTCAGTGAGGGTGACAGACACTGGAACAGGCTGCCCACGGGGCTGTGGAGTCTCCTTCCCTGGAGACATTCAAAACCCGCCTGGACATGTTCCTGTGCGACCTCACCTGGGCGTTCCTGCTCCATGGGGGGATTGGACTGGATGGTGTGTAGGAACGAAATAGGGACTCAGCAAAACAAGTCGATTCAATGTGAATCACGCTAAGCCATTTATTACAGAAACAAGTCTCCTTGTATACGTAACTATATTCTAATCACGCGTCCACGCTCCAAGCATGGATTCGCTAAATGAGTATTGTGGGCTGTCCATGCGCTGGAGTCTCACTGATGATACTTCCGATGATTCACGCCACGCCAGGACCCCGGTGATTGAGGAACGCCCCTCTTTCTCACAGCGGACTCTGCTCTCAGCTCCCCGAAGCGGCCTTGAGATTCCTTTGAGCCAGACTAATTCATCAACAAAGTCTTTATTTGCCAAAACCCCCTCCACACTTCCCCCTTTCTGTTCTTGAATTAGTCAGACCCCATCAACCGCACGGCGAATCATTTTTGAAACATACTGCAACATAGAACACGTGATTAACAACATAATTACAATTACATATAATACAGTTAAACCTTACTTACTAAGATCAAACAAATACCTGCCTATTCTTAAAACCTTAATTCTATTATGACAACCTTATTAACACACTATTTTAATAGATTCAAAATAACCAGACAAGTTAATACAATATTTTCTCTTAACCTCCTAAATATCTATAACTGCGCAGTTTATAGAGTATTGTACTTAATATCATCAGCATATGCTAATTATTGACTTAATATCCTAAAACTTAAACTTATATTTAACTTATAAACTTATTAACTTATAATCTTATATTTAAACTTATACTTAAAAGATCTATAGCTTAATCTTAATACTTCTTTTAAAACCTTATCAGATGCTAAGTTAAGTTACCATGGTAGAAATATCTTATACTTTTATCTTATCTATGCATAGATTATCTAATAGTAATATCACCCTTTTGGAACTCTTACTATCTATTCAAATTAGCATTCTCTATAGAAGGTACCTTATTTGTTTACTAATAAGCTTTTAGGCTACTGGGTCTAGGAGCATCTATAACACTGAATAGGAATTCATGGTTTGCATTTAAGACAATTCTCACAACTTATCTCCCTCCTGCCCCTCTGCATCTGTTGAATCTTTGTTATCTTTGTTCAGCCATGGCTTGATCCATTTCGCAGGAATCCGTTTTGATCCTTGGTCTGTAACGACACAGCATAACCCTTTCCCCAAGTTATTAATTGGAAAGGCCTTTTTCATTGACTAGTAATTTGACCATAACTAATAATGTAGGTTATTTCTGATTTAGCATGGTTTTGGGTCATACTTGCAAAGTATTTCGTCACACACAATGCTTTTGACAATTGGTTTTGTGGTGTTTCCCCTACTTCCCTTTTTTTTTGCATTGGTGTTAGTAGCAACGTAGCCAGCTGACGACAATCGTAAGGAGTTAGTATTTGCCCATCAAAAAGAGTATTAATAAAGCCTTGTGTATATTTTCCATGCAATCCATACTGCTGCACGGCTTTTCTAGCCTCTTTTATCTCCTCCCAATGCAACCCAGTCCACCCAGGATTCTGATTAACCTGTTCATCTTGCTGGTAAATGAGTGGGTATGCACTCATTATTTCACCTTCTATCATCGCATTTCTGATAATCCCTCGCCAATGTCTTTTAACGTCATAATCATTCGTAGAGCCCGAACTCCCCGATGCACCCCCTGTTGCACCCCCCGTTGCACCCCCCGTTGCACCCCCCTTCTCGTCACCATCAAAATAATCGCCTTCCCGAGTGCTGGTTTCTTTCAGTGATAGCTGGTCTATTTTTTCACACAGTTCTTTAGTCCAGTCGTTTTCCGGCGACTCCTTCTCCTCCGGTGCAGGAGTTAGAGGGGTAGGAGGCGCTAAAGGCGGACACGACTCAGTAACAGGACAGATATTACACTTATTGACGACTTTAGCATTCTCAGCTTTCAACAGTTCTTTTGACGAATTATCTGACTCCAGTTCCTTGGACTGCTTGGTCTCTTTAGGGTCGTGTGATGGTATCGGAGCCCATCTGCTGAATGATTTTCCTCCCCGCACCCCAGACTGCTGTATGATCAGGGGTGCCGATGGCACGACAGGGGTTGGGGGAGGGAGGGGGTCAAAGACACGAACTGGATAAGCTTCACAGTTGTTTTTAGAGTAACGCTGTAAAAATTCCAGAAACCGCAGCCCGTTCGGCCTTAAGTTCTTTTAAAGCGGACAGTATAAGCTTCCAAGTAGTCGCTAGTGATTTAGCTTTTTTATCTCCATCACTAACCTGATCCCATAACTTCTGCCCTATATCGTTCCAAAGTCCAATTTTTAAAGCTTTTTCAGCTTCTGTCGGGTAGCCGTTAGTTCTACACCAAACCAACAGTCTACTGTTGTTACTTTCTTCATATTTAAGTCCTCTCATAGAGAGAATATGCAGGAGGAGTTTAACTATGGCTTCTTCCTCAGAGTATATATTTTGCCCCATAACTTCACTCTTCCCTTCTCCCGCTCCCAGCCGCTCACCCTTTACGGTGACTTCTTCAACAAAATGTGGGATGTCCATACGCCTCCGCCCGGTCTTCAGTCCAGCTGATCCGCCTCCGGCTGGGCTGCTCCAGGCTTTTCCCCGACCTCGGTGGTATGCAGTTCAGAGTATCACGTCGGGGTCACCATTTGTTAGAGCGAAATAAGGACTCAGCAAAACAAGTCGATTCAATGTGAATCATGCTAAAGCCATTTCTTACAGAAACCAGCCTCCTTATGTATGCAACTATATTCTAATCACGTGTCCACGCTCCAAGCATGGATTCGCTAAATGAGTATCGTGGGCTGTCCATGCGCTGGAGTCTCACTGATGATACGTCCAATGATTCATGCCACGCCAGGACCCCGGTGATTGTGGAACACCCCTCTTTCTCACAGCAGACTCTGCTCTCAGCTCCCCGAAGCGGCCTTGAGATTCCTTTGAGCCTGACTAATTCAGCAGCAAATCTTTATCTATCAAAACCCCTCCACACTAGGTGGTTACTGGGAGCACTGGGAGGGCTACTGGGAACACTGGGGGTTTGCTGGGGGTCCTTGCAGGATTACTGGGAACAATGGGGGTTGCTGTGAGCACTGGAGGGGTTAGTGGGGGCCACTGGGTGCGCTGGGGAGGTGTCTGGGAACACTGGGGGTTGCTGGGGAGTTACTGGGAGCACTAGGTGGTTACTGGGAGCACTGGGAAGGTTACTGGGAACAGTAGGTTTATTAGCGGTGGGTTTCTGGGAACACTGGGAGGGTTGCTGGGAGCACTGGGGGATTACTGGGAGTTCTTGCAGGATTACTGGGAACATTGGTGGTTGCTGGGGCTTTACTGGGAGGGTTATTGGGAGTGTAACTGGGAACATTAGAAGGTTTAGTGCGGGGTTATTGGGAACATTGTGAGGGTTATTGGGAACATTCCAGTTGGTGGGGGTTTACTGGGAGCACTAGGTGGTTGCTGGGGGCACTGGGAGGGTTATTGGGAGCACTGAGGGTTTATTGGGAAATTTTGGAGGATTACTGGGAACAATGGGGGTTGCTGGGAGCACTGGAGGGGTTAGTAGGGGGTTACTGGGAGCACTGGGAGGGGTTACTGGGAACAGTAGGGGTTGCTGAGGGCTCACATGAAAGCACTAGGTGGTTACTGGGATCACTGGGAGGGCTAGCAAGGGATTACTGGGAGAAATGAGGGGGTTGCTGGGGCTCACTGAGAGCACTGGGGGTGATGCTGGGAGCACTGGGAGGTTTACTGAGAGCACTGGGAGGTTTACTGGGAGGATTACTGGAAACAGTAGGACGATTAGTGGGGGGTTAATGGGAACACAACATGGTTACTGGGAGCACTGTGGGGGCCTGCTGGGAGTACAAGGACAGTTAGTGGGAGCACTGGGGGTTAACTGGGAGTTCTTGGAGGATTACTGGGAGCAATGGGGGCTGCTGGGAGCACTGGAAAGGTTAGCTGGGGGCTACTGGGAGCACTGGAGGGGTTAATGGGAGGGTTACCGGGACCACTGGAGGGGTTAGTGGGAGGGTTACTGGGAGCACTGGAGGGGTCAGTGGGAGGGTTACTGGGAGCATTGGAGGGGTTAATGGGGGTTAGTGGGAGCACTGGAGGGGTGAGTGGGGGTTACTGGGAGCATTGGAGGGGTTAATGTGGGTTAGTGGGAGCACTGGAGGGGTGAGTGGGGGTTACTGGGAGCAGTGGAGGGGTTACTGGGAGCACTGGAGGGGTGAGTGGGAGCATTACTGGGAGCACTGGAGGGGTTAGTGGGGGTTACTGGGAGCACTGGAGGGGTTAGTGAGAGCATTACTGGGAGCACTGGAGGGGTTAGTGGGGGTTACTGGGAGCACTGGAGGGTTACAGGGAACACTGGAGGGGTTTGTGGGAGCATTACTGGGGGCACTGGAGGGGTGAGTGGGAACATTACTGGAAGCACTGAAGGGGTTACTGGGGCATTGGAGGGGTTACTGAGTGCACTGGAGGGGTCAGTGGGAGGGTTACTGGGAGCACTGGAGGGGTTAGTGAGACCATTACTGGGAGCACTGGAGGGGTTTGTGGGAGCATTACTGGGACCACTGGAGGGGTTAGTGGGGGTTACTGGGAGCACTGGAGGGGTTAGTGAGAGCATTACTGGGAGCACTGGAGGGGTTATTGGGGGTTACTGAGAGCACTGGAAGGGTGAGTGGGGGTTACTGGGAGCACTGGAAGGTTACAGGGAGCACTGGAGGGGTTTGTGGGAGCATTACTGGGAGCACTGAAGGGATTAGTGGGGGTTACTGGGGGCACTGGAGGGGTGAGTGGGAACATTACTGGAAGCACTGGAGGGGTTACTGGGGGCATTGGAGGGGTTACTGGGTGCACTGGAGGGGTCAGGGGGAGGGTTACTGGGAGCACTGGAGGGGTCAGTGGGAGGGTTACTGGAAGCACTGGAGGGGTTACTGGGAGCACTGAAGGGGTTACTGGGAGCACTGGAGGGGTGAGTGGGAGCATTACTGGGAGCACTGGAAGGGTCAGTGGGAGGGTTACTGGGAGCACTGGGAGCATTAGGGTGACACTGCTGTGGGTGTCCATCACAACCCACCAGCTCAGGGCGAGGACGTTGCCGAGGCCTCTCCAGCAGCTGAGAGCGGCCTCAGTCACAGGCCCTGCCTGTCGTGGGGGTTTGAACTCCCCTGATGTTTCTGGAAGGACGACTCAGCCAGACACAGCCCAGGAGGTTCAGCAAGTGCATCCATGGGAACTTCCTGATGCAAAGGGTGGAGGAGCCGACCAGGAGAGGAGCTGCTGGACCTCATCCTCACTAACAAGGAGGGGCTGGTTGAGGCGGTAAAGGTTGAGGGCTGCCTTGGCTGCAGCTACCATGAGATGGTGGAGTTCAGTATCTCGTGTGGCAGGAGCAGGATAGCAAGCAGAATTGCAACCCTGGATTTCAGCAGGGCAAACTTTGGCCTGTTCAGGCAATTGCTGGGGGAAATCCCGTGGGCAAGGCTGCTTGAAGGAAAATCCATAAATCCATGGGTCCGGATGGGATGCACCCGCGGGTGCTGAGGGAGCTGGCTGAGGTCATTGCTGGGCCGCTCTCCATCATCTTTGCTAAGTTGTGGCAAATGGGAGAGGTGCCTGAGGACTGGAGGGAAGCAAATGTCACTGCAGTCTTCAAAAAGGGCAAGAAGGAGGACCCGGGGAACTCTAGACCGGTCAGCCTCACCTCCATCCCTGGGAAACTGATGGAATGACTTCTCCTTGGTGCCGTCTCAAGGCATATCAGGGATAAGAGGGTCATTAGGGGCAGTCAACATGGCTTCACCAAGGGGAAGTCATGCTTGACCAACCTCATTGACTTTTATGAAGACATAACGATGTGGATACATGGTGACGAAACAGTGGATGTGGTCTACCTTGACTTCAGTAAAGACTTTGACACAGTATCCCACAGCATCCTCACAGCTAAACTGGGGGCGTGTGGTCTGGATGATCAGATAGTGAGGTGACTGTGAACTGGCTGAAGAGAAGAAGCCAGAGGGTCGTGGTCAATGGGCCAGAGTCCAGTTGAGGCCTGTATCCAGTGCAGTGCCTCAGGGGGCAGTGCTGGGGCCAGTACTATTCAAAATATTCATCAGTGACTTGGATGAGGAAATAGAGTGACTGTCAGCAAGTTTGCTGATGACACCAAGCTGGAAGGAGTGGGTGACACTGGAAGCTGTGCTGCCATCCAGAGACCTGGACAGGCTGGAGAGCTGGGCAGGGAAAATGTAATGAAATAGAACAAGGGCAAGTGTAGAGTCCTACATCTGGGCAAGAAGAACCCCAGGTTCCAGTGTAAGTTGGGGAATGACCTGTTGGAGAGTAGTGTAGGGGAAAGGGACCTGGGGGTCCTGGTGGACAACAGGATGACCATGAGCCAACACTGGGCCCTTGTGGCCAGGAAGCCAATGGTACCTGGGGTGGGTTAGAAGGGGGTGGTCAGTAGCTCAGAGAGGTTCTCCTGCCCCTCTGCTCTGCCCTGGGGAGACCACACCTGGAATATTCTCATACCAATTTATTTTTTACTAGCAAGAATACAATGCTGGCAAGAAGTATCTCTGCAGAGCAGACACAACTAACATTACTGATTACTATAGGTTGTCTCAAAGGATGTGCCCCTGGAGCCTGAGGGACACCTGGAGGAGCCCAGAGGGGACAGAGAAAGGGACATCATGGGCTGCTCCTGTGCTGCTGAGCTGGGCTGGGCTCCTGGGACACAGGGAGCTCATGGCAGCGGCAGCGCTGCAGAGAGACAGCTCTGCCCAGGAGCAGCTCCTCTGCACACGCAGCAGGGCTGAGGGCTCTCTCTGCAGCACCGAGGGCACGGGAGCCAGGCACAGAGAGGGAAACGCAGTGTGGGCTGGGAGGATGCTGAGAGTTCACTGGAAATGAAATCCTCTCAGATATGAAGCCTGTGGCTGCAGGGCATTGCATCTGCAAATCATGGTAGGATCTCAGAAAGCTGTCACATTGCAGAGCCTGTGAGAGATGTAAGTACAGCTCTCAGAGATTCTCTGATCAGAGGAGAGGATGTGCTGCAGAGCAGGGATTGCCTTCTGCACTGTCAGAGTGACAAGACGTGAATGCTGCGTTGTCCCCAGGGTGGCTGTGGGGTGTAAATGTAAATGTGCAGGCAGGGGTGCCCAGGGCTGTCCTGCAGAGCAGGGTCCCTGCACCCCAGGGCTGTGCCGGGCAGGGACTCTGCCGCCTGCCAGGGTCAGCGCTCAGCCTGCCTGGGAGAGCCCGGCAACACCGAGGGGAGAAGCTGTGGGGGGATGAGCGACCCCCGGCAGGGCAGGGTCCTTCTGCTGCTGGGTTCTCCGTGGGTCGGGGCTGCTCACAGCTCCAGCTCACTCCAGAATATTGACAAGAGGAGGTTTCAAGGAGAAGAAGACAAAGAGTACTACAAAGATAAGGAACCTCCCTGAGTCTGTGTTTTCAGTCTCCTACTCTGGGGAATGGGTGGTGATCAAGGCAGTTCTTACTTTTAAACAAATACTTGAGACACATGAACTGCAGTAGGTCTTCAAGAGAATCCTGACATGCCTTGCCTCTCCTCTGCCTATGCAGAACCAGCATCACCTTTGCTGGACACCTTACACTTAATCTGACCTGTCCTGATTTCCAGCCTGAGACAGGAAGTTGCCCCCAGACAGTGCCCTGTGAACAGGCAGGATCTGTAGGGCCAGGGGGAGGGCACAGAGGGTGGGATGGTCTGTGAGCACTGACAGGGAAGAGACATGGACAGGGAAACACCTCCCAGGGGGAGAATCTCCAGGCAGCAGGGAAATGATCAGAAATGAGAGGAAACTGAACCCGGAATGGTTATGGGAGGGAGAACAGAGAAAAGTCCCTGTGATCCCCTGCAGTGCAGATCCCTCCTGTGAGCAGCCCCCTGGCCTCCTCTCCCACCCAGCAAAGCCTCTGCCCTCAGGGCCGGGGGCTCCAAGGCATGAAGCAGCTCCTGTGCAGCCAGAGCTCCAGTTCCTCTGCAGAGCACAGGGGCTGAGAGCAGCTGCCCGGCAGTGTTGGTGTCTGGGAGGTGCTGCACAGCTGGGGAAGGGTGACGCTGTCTGAGTGCCCGGCTGCCTCTGCCCTGGCCTCTCTCACACCCACCCTCACCGCATTGTCCTTCTTGCTGCCCTGCTCTGGGTCACTGCTGTTGGGATCTTGTTCTTGCTGTCAGGCTCTCTGGGGATGGCAGTTTCAGCTGCAGAGTCACAGCCTGATCTTGTGGGTCCTTTCCTGCAGGTGTGTCCATGGGCACACGTGTCCCAGCTTTGCTCTGACCTGTGGGGTGTGGGCAATGCAGTCTGTGGGGCTGGGGAATGAGCTGTGTGTGTCCTGGGCTAAACGTTGGGTGCTGAGACCTTAGGAAAGGATGAGACCTGTCATGTTTTGAGCTGGATCCCTCTGCTCTCAGCAGTGTCTGGTGGCTTTTCAGGGTAACATGGGAGTGTGATCAGGCTCCATCTCAGAAAGGTGCCAGCCCAGGGCAGCTGGAGCAAGACAGAGGGACAGAGCAGCCACCCTCACTCTGCACTGACCCACAGGCATCCTCTGGTCTCGCAGGACTCGCTCTGTTCTCCCTGAGTGCAGCAGAAATGCTGAGGGTTTCTAACACCCAACAACACTGCCCAGGGTGGGAGGGGAGAAGGAGCTGTAGAAACACCAAACCTCTCAAAGTCAGTTTCTCAGGCCTGGGGGTACAGATGTTGACAGTACCTTCTGCACCAGGAGCGGTTCCAGCTGACAAAGCTGAACCCCAGGACTGGCCCCTGCCCACCCGATCACAGAGGGTCAGGCTGACTCCTCAGGAGCCCCTGGGCAGAGACCCTGCTCTTCATTGCACACTCATCAAGCACCGACGAGGGCTCAGCCAGGACGTTCTCCTGGAAAAAGAAAAGTGTCTCTTTGTGTGACAGGGTGGGAGGGTCTGTGGGAAATGGTTTTGATGATTCCCAGAGAAGCCTCATCTAAACCTTCACTATCTTTTCCTCCTATGACAGGTCCTCATGCCCACAGGCAGCCAATGTCCAACAGCAGCTCCATCACCCAGTTCCTCCTCCTGCTGTTCACAGACACACGGGAGCTGCAGCTCTTGCACTTCTGGCTCTTCCTGGGCATCTACCTGGCTGCCCTCCTGGGCAACGGCCTCATCATCACCACCATAGCCTGGGACCAGCACCTCCACACCCCCATGTACTTCTTCCTGCTCAACCTCGCCCTCCTCGACCTGGGCTCCATCTCCACCACTGTTCCCAAATCCATGGCCAATTCCCTCTGGAACACCAGGGCCATCTCCTACACAGGATGTGCTGCCCAAGTGTTTCTGTTTGTCTTCTTAGCTTCAGCAGAATATTGGCTCCTCACCATCATGTCCTATGACCGCTACGTTGCCATCTGCAAACCCCTGCACTACGGGACCCTCCTGGGCAGCAGAGCTTGTGTCCACATGGCAGCAGCTGCCTGGGCCACTGGGTTTCTCCATGCTCTGCTGCACACGGCCAATACATTTTCACTGCCCCTGTGCAAGGGCAATGCCCTGGGCCAGTTCTTCTGTGAAATCCCCCAGATCCTCAAGCTCTCCTGCTCACACTCCTACTTCAGGGAAGCTGGGCTTCTTGTGGTTAGTATATTAGTAGTATTTGGCTGTTTTGTGTTTATTGTGGTGTCCTATGTGCAGATCTTCAGGGCCGTGCTGAGGATCCCCTCTGAGCAGGGACGGCACAAAGCCTTTTCCACCTGCCTCCCTCACCTGGCCGTGGTCTCCCTGTTTGTCAGCACTGGTGTGTTTGCTGACCTGAAGCCCCCCTCTATGTCCTCCCCATCCCTGGACCTGGTGGTGTCTGTTCTGTACTCAGTGGTGCCTCCAGCAGTGAACCCCCTCATCTACAGCATGAGGAACAGCGAACTCAAGGAGTCTATAAGGAAAGTGATGACTGTTCGCTTTTCAAAAGCAGTAATAAAGTGACCTCCTGCTTCTGCATGTCACTTGTAATATAACGCATTACTATTTCAACCTGAGTTCTGTAGCTTTTGTGGTTTTGTTTGTTTGTTTGTTTGTTTTTCTCTTTAGTGTTTGTTTTTCTTGCTTATATTAATGCTATTCACAAGCAAAATTATTTGTCTTCGTATGGCTGTGTCCATATCTGCCTGTCTGGTATGTCCCATAGTCTTTGTGTAAATAGGGAGCTGTAATCTTTGTGTGTATAAATGAAATAAAGGACCCCGCACTGACTTGTTTGCCCAGAATCCTCTCTCTGGTATCTCTGGGGCCGCAGGAGCCATGTCTGTGTGCTGAGGGGGACTGAGCAGGAGCCACCTTGAGCTGGGTCTTCCTCCCACCCTGACCAACGTGAATCTGCAGACTCACCCCACGGCCCTGGGCACCACAGCCCACTTGCTCTGCAGAGCAGCACTGCCAGGTCGGAGCTGTATGGAGTGTGGAAAGGGGGACAGGAACAGCTGGCCAGGTCAGCATATCTCAGGTCTCTTGGGAAAGGGCTCTGTGGGGAGACGGGATGTTCCAGGAGAAGAGTGGGGCACTGTATGTGTGCAGGAAAGACATGGAAAGAGAAACCCTTTGCTGCAGGTGGCAGCTTGGGGCAGGTGGCCCTGGCACTGTGGCAGCAGGACCTTCCTGAGGATCCCCTAGGCCAAATGTCTCATGCTGTCCTGGGGAGCCAGTCTGGAGCTGGGTCTGCAAGCTGCCTGTGCTGGAGACCCACTCAGCTTGCTGGCTGGATGAACATTCTCACTGTCCTTCATTCTCACTGGTCCCCACTGCTGTGGGACCAGTTCCGGTTCCAGTGTGGCTGCTCTGCGGGCTCGGCTGGGGAGAGGGCAGGGGGGTGGCACAATTCAGGAGGGAGTGGGAGGGCTGAACTGGCAAATGCCCCAGAGAAGAAAATACCAGTGAACGGCTGAAGTGTGTGAGTGTGCAGGGCTGGCACACAGCAGTGTCCTCTACCAGCCAGGCCTCCTGGGAGAGCCCTGAAGCACCAGCAGAGCAGGGGCTGGTGTGTGCCCATGTTCATGGGACAACCTGGGGAAACTGGCCCAGGACAGTCACCACAGACCAGCCCCTCAAAACCACCTTTTCCTGCACTGGCCCTTCACCCCAGCTGAGGGAGATTGTTCATCCCTCAACACAAGGACACTGAATGAGTAAGTTAGAAGCCAATGTTTCCACCGCATGGATGAGATATGAGCATGCATATCATGTACATAAGAAGAACCCGACTCAGTACAACTGAGTACAACATCAACTATTCCTGCATGTTCCATGAAGGCCTGAACGCAGCACTAGGATGTGCTGCCTTGAACTGAGGTCCCCATGTCCATTCCTCATGATGTGGGACATGAGGATGGCCATGCCTAAGGACCTGGACATGCTGGATCATGGGGCTGAGGCCTATTGTCTGAGGCTTAACAAAGCCAAGTGCTGGGTCCTACACTTGGGTCACAACAACCCCAGGCAGCGCTAGAGGCTCAGGGAGGAGTGGCTGTAAAGCTGCCTGGTGGAACGGGATGTGTGGGTGTTGATCGATAGCTGGCTGAATATGAGCCAGAATGTTTCCAGGTGGCCAAAAAGGCCACCAGCATCCTGGCTTGTATCAGGAATAGTGTGGTCAGCAGGACTAGAGAAGTGATTGTGCCACTGCTCTCGGCACTGGTGAGGCCGCACCTTGAATCCTGTGTTCAGTTTGGGGCCCCTCATCTCAAGAAGGACATTGAGGTACTAGAGAGAGTGCAGAGGAGGCGACAAAGCTGCTGAGGGGCTGGAGCACAAGTGTGATGAGGAGCGGTTGAGGGAGCTGGGGCTGTTCAGCCTGGAGAACAGGAGGCTGAGGGGAGACCTTCTCACTGTCCACAACTGCCTGACAGGAGGTTGCAATATGGCGGGTCTTGGTCTCTTCTCCCAAGTAGCAAGTGATAGGACAGGAGGAATTGGCCGCAATTTGCACCAGGGGAGGTTTAGATTGGATATTAGGAAAAAAGTATTTCCCGGAAAGGGTTGTCAGGCATTGGAACAGGCTGCCCAGGGCAGTGGGGGAGTCACCACCCCTGGAGGGGTTTAAAGGTGTTTAGACGAGGTTCTCAGGGACATGGTTTAGTGCGAGAGCTGGGCTATGGTTGGACTCAATGATCCCAAGGCTCTCTTCCTATCAGAGTATTCTGTGATTCTATGATTCTGCCTCAGCTGAGAGTCCACAAAGCCAACTCAGTTATGGACACCTGGCACAACCCTGACATTTCTGTGTGTGACTCTGGGAACAATCCCCACTGACCCAGTGAGATTCACCTCAGTTGCCCTGTGATTCTGGATTGTGTTTTCAAAATGACAGTGCAATCCAGGAGGTCCTGGCATCCGTCAAACCCATATTCAAGAAAGGTAGGAAGGAGAATGGGGAGAATCACAGGCTGGTCAGCTTGTCTCTGTCCCTGGGAAGGTGACGGGACAAGTCCTCCTGCAGCCATCTGCAGGCACTTGAAGGACAAGAAAGAGACTTGTGAACCAAAATGGGCAGGGGAAAGACAGGCACGTTGTGTGTATGAAATTGTGCCAGGCCTTGGACATGGTCTCTTGTGGTGTCCTTATAGCCCAATTGATGCTGTTTGTGCTGAGGAAGTCGATGCTTGGTGGGAAGTTCACTGAAACATCAAGCCCAAATATCATCTGCGATGCAGTGTCCTCTGTGCAGTTAGTGTGTCATCCCCCAGTGACCAGCATTTGGGCCAAAACTGCTGAAGGTCTTTATCCTCCCTTCTGTGCTGTGATGGAGTTGACGCAAACCTGAGCGAAGACCTTGAAGAACCTCACCTGGTCACCCTGCTTTGGGAAGGAGAGTGAAACAAGATGTTCAGGGCTCTCTTCAAACCTGACTGACTCTATGATTCAATAAGTCTTTCCCCTGGACACGTTTTTGAATATAGAATATCTGCAGAAAAGAAAAAAAAAAAGAGGCAGAAGAGGAAATAGAAATGATGTCAACATAAAAACAATAGTTACTGCAAAGAAAGGTTCTCCACTCAAACATTTAGAGGGAAATACATTTGTTTAATTTGATACAACAAGCATACTGTTATCTGGTCAGGCCGCGGGCTATGGGGAGGGGGATGGATGGGTTCGGTATTATGAGGACAGCTGAGTCTCAGACACTCATAATCCAGTCAGAATCCTGTGGCTGTGAAGGGGACAGTGGGGTCAGTTCTGTGTCTGGAGGTGACAGCCCAGCAGCAGGGACATGGCTGGGAAAGAACCTCTGCCCAAGGGCCCACAGGTCTTACCCAGGAAGAGAGACAGATTGTCATGTCCATCCCACCTGAGAACACGACAGGACATCGGCAGGGACATGGTCGTGTCTGTCAGAGAAGCTGAAAGGCCAGCAGCACTCATGGGATTTAGAAGACCATGGCGAGGTGACTTCTCTCTGGTCAGGTAAAAGACCACAAGAAGCCTAACGGGTTGGTTCCCTGCATGAAGGGCAGTTTGTGAGATGGTTGAGCTTTTCTTGATAGTGGGAAGAAGCAGGAAAGAGAAAAAAGAAGTCTACTTGGAAGGTGACAAATGGATATGAGGAGGAAGAAATGTGATTGAAAGGGCAGTGCTGTGGGGCAAGAGGTGACCCAGAGGGAGCTGGATCAGCCCATGGTTTGTGTTCCAAAGAGCAGCCAGTGAGGGTGCAGACACAGCAGTGAAGGTGCAGAAATGCTGGGTGAGAGCAGGTGGGGAAGCGAGATGGGTGTCTGCAGCCTGCAGGGAAAGAGGGGCAGGGGTAGCACCGTGTAGAACAGCCTGTGGTGGAGATGGCAAAGGGCGCTGTAAGGCTGGAAGGGACCCACAGAACCCAGGTCTCTGTCCCTTGGCCAGGGCAGTTGTCTCTGCCACTGAGGCCCAGGAGAAGACATGTTGTCCTCATGGCACTGGGGCCTCGGTGCCTCCTTGCAGCCCCATGGGGAAGCTGGAAGTTGTTGTACCAGTGTTGTCCTTCCCTGGGCTTTGCACACCCACATCCCACGGTCCCAGGAAGAGCCCTGAGCCGTGTGTGAGGGACAGGATCCCCCTTCCCATTGCCTGGAGCTCAGGGCTCCTCCTTTCTTCTTCAGAAAGCAAACCAAGGGGTTTCTGAGCATCAGAGCTGAAGAAATGACTCAAAGGAGACTTCATGGTGGCTACAGCTTCCTCGCAAGGGGAGAAGGAGGGGAAGGTACTGACCTCTTCTCTGTGGTGACCAATGACAATATCCAAGGGAATGGAAGAAAAATGTGTCAGGGGAGGTTTAGGTTGGATATTAGGAACAGGTTCTTCCCCAAGAGGTGCTGGACACTGAACAGGCTCCCCAGGGAGGTGTCACGGCCCCAACCTGACAGTGTTCAAGAAGAGACTGGACAACGTCCTCAGACACACGGGGTGACCTGTGGGGTGTCCTGTGCAGGGACAGGAGTTGGACTCCATGATCCTTGTGGGTCCCTTCCAACTCAGGACATTCTATGACTGTATGAAATACTAGGTCAAAAGTCCATGTTTTCATTGTACAGATGAGATGTAAATATACACATCATGTGCATGTCCAGTGTGTGCATGTGGTGAGATGAACCCAAGTGAGCACAAATGCCATCAGCTGTTCCTTGGGCTGCCATAAAGGTCAGTGGGACAGAGATGGTGTTCAGGGGCCTCTTCCAACCTGCGTTATTGTAGGATTCCATGAATCTTTTCCTTGGAGAGCTCTTTCACGTCAGAATAGACAGACGAAGAAGAACAAAAAATCACAGGCAGGAGCAGAGATATAAAATGCCCCAGAGTAAATACAGCAGCTCCTCTGAGGAATGTTTCTCCACTAAAACCCTTGATAGGAAATCTATTGGATACATTTGATGAAAGCAGCTCAGTTTGATCTGCTCACACACTGGACCACAAGGAGAGTGACGGTGGGTACTATGCCATGTGGTCACTTGTGTCTCAGGAACTCATAGTCCAGTAGGAACCAATGGGTGTGGAGGGGACTGTGAGGTCACTTCTGCCTCTGCAGGGGATTGGCCAACAGCAGGAACATGGCTGGGAAAGGACTGGGAGGTCACACACACGAGACGAGCCATCGGGCCCCATCAGCATGGCTGGATGAAAGGCAGGTCCTGCTTGACCACCCTGATCTCCTTCTGTGACAAGGTGACCGGCTGAGCAGATGAGGGAAAGTCTGTCGTGGGGAGTGAATCCGCCACACGGGCTGTGGGTGTTGTGTCCTTAGACAGCAGTAAAGCCTTTGACACCGTGTCCCACAGCATCTCCTGGAGAAGCTGCAGCTCGTGGCCTGGATGGTGTATGTGCGATGGAGGGCTGGAACAAATGAATTGTGGTGAACAGAGCCAAATCCAGTTGGCATCTGGTCACAAGTGGTGTCCCCAGGGCTCAGTATTTTACTCAGTTCTATTTAAGCTTTATCAGTGATGTGGATGAGGGGATCGAGTGCACCCTCATTAAGTTTGCAGATGACACCAGGTTGGGTGGGAGTGTTGATCTGCTGGAGGGTGGGAAGGCCATGCAGGTGGATCTGGACCCGCTGGATCATTGGGCTGAGGCCATTTGTATGAGGTTTGACCAGACCAAGTGCCGGGTCCTGCACTTGGGTCACAACAACCCCAGGCTCAGGGAAGAGTGGCTGGAAAATTGCCTGGTGGAAAGGGATCAGGGGGTGTTGATCGACAGCAGGTGAACATGAGTCTGTGTGTGCCCAGATGGCCAAAAAGGCCACCAGCATCCTGGCTTGTATCAGGAATGGTGTGGCCAGCAGGACTAGCGTGATTGTGCCACTGTTCTCAGCGTTGATGAGGTGGCATCTTGAATCCTGTGTTCAGGTTTGGGCCCTTCATCATAAGAAGGACATTGAGTCACCAGAGAGAGTGCAGAGGAGGGAATGGAGCTGGTGAGGGTCTGGAGCACAAGTGTGATGAGGAGCAGGTGAGGGAACTGGTGGGTTCAGCCTGGAGAACAGGAGGCTGAGGGGAGACCTTCTCGCTGTCCACAACTGCCTGAAAGGAGGTTGAACATGGAGAGTGTTGGTCTCTTCTCCCAAGTAGCAAGTGATAGGACAAGAGGAAATGGCCTCAAATTGTGCCAGGGGAGGTTTAGATTGGATATTACAAAAAAATTCTTCCTGGAAAGGGTTGTCAGGCATTGGAACAGGCAGCTCAGGGCAGTGGTGGAGTCACCATTCCTGCAGGGGTTTATAAGATGTTTAGACAAGGTTCTTAGGGACACGATTTAGTTCTAGATTTAGGTTGTGGTTGGACTCAATGGTCCTGAGGGTCTCTTCCAACTGAAATAATTCTATGATTCTCTGTTATCAACTGGAATATTCTTCTATCACATCTTCTAAGTGCTCTTCGCTTATCTGCCTCTTTACCTACAGTCCTGAAACTTAGCTAATTAGATGCACAAGTGTTGAATACTAATTGTAAATGATGAAAGCACCATCGCTCTATCAGTCTGGTCTGATACCTGCCAGTCCCAGGCAAACACCTCAGGTACACGGGGCCTCTCGAGGTTTGCACTGGGTGCTTATAGTGAGACCATGGAGCTCAGCCCGAAAACCTGAGAACTCCCCTCAAAACTGAAAACCAAAACAACAACAACAAAAAGAACAAAAAACCCCACACTCTTTTTTTCATCAGATAAAATAATTCAATATTTCCAATAAAATGTCTGTGGAATTTCTATCCTGCCAAAATATGAATTTTCAGTTTGTGTACGGACTGTGGGAGATGAAACGTTGGCCTTTCCCTGTGCTTGCAGTGCCAGAACTCTGTCTATCACTACGTGTATTTAATCCCCTGGACATCCAGGAGTTTCCACCTGTCCTTACCCAGCTCCCCGTGTCTGAACTCATCTCTTCAGAAGCCTGTCTGGACATTTGCACTTTCCATCGCTCCCCAGAGGTTCTTCACCTCTCACTCTTGGCTCATTCAGAGCCTCTCAGCTCTCACTCTGCTTTGAGCTTCAGGCAGGTCAAGTCTTTCAGCAGTTGCTCTCCTACTCCCTATAGGCAACTCTTCAATTATGGCAATGGACCTCGCTGGAAACTGCTTAATTTAACCACAGAACTGAGAAACATCATTAAGTTCTATTGTGTTTTCTTTTTTTTTTTCTCCTTTTTTGTTTCCTCTAATTAAAAATTCCCCAGTGCCTGTTTACATCCAGTTCTCTAAGGAAACATGAAGCAATCCTGCGAAGAAGCTGTAACAATCAGTGCAAACTTCAGTGCAGAATCTGATGTAAAGAAATGTGCTGTAAATCCCAGGGGCCAATGATCAGAACAGGGAGTCTGGGGAGCTGGTTATAGATTTCCTGCTAACAGTTTGAGCAGAGAAACATTCTTCACAGAACTGCTCTGTTTATTTGACACCTTTGAGGTCTCCTCCTCTGCCTGTATTTTTATTTTCTTGTTCCTCCACCTCTTCCTTCTTCCAAAACCTTCCCAAGGGAAAGATTCCTGGAATCACAGAGCAACTCAGGTGTGAACATCATCTTGTCTCACTGTCCTGCTCAGGGCAGGGTGACCCAGGTGAGCTTGTCCAAGGCCTCTGCCCAGCTTTGCACCATCCACTAAGGAGCTGAAGGTTCACTGTGTCACATCATACAGGGGGAGAATAGAGACGCTCAACAGTGTTGGCCCAAGTGCTGGTCCCTGAGGGATCCCACTGGTAGCTGGCTCTGTGGGCACTTTGTACCACTGGAGACATTTGGGCTCTACGGGGGACTATAGATGCTATATAAAATGCTGTAGAAAAAGATGTGCTCATGCTTTTGTGACACTAGTGTATTGAAAAATTAAAATGTCATGAGTTTGTCTGTTTAAGAGTTGGGGGGTTCAGCTGGAGAAGAGAGGCTCCTGGGAGACCTTCTTGCAGCCTTTCTGGACCAAAAAGGGGCCGATAAGAACAATGGGGACAGACTTTAGAGCAGGGGCTGTTGCGACAGGACAAAGGGTGATGGTTTAAACTAGAAGAGGGGAAAGTCAAGGAATGAAATGAGGAAGAGATTTTTTACACTGAGGGTGGTAAAACACTGGGACAGGCTTCCCAGAGAGGGGGTGGATGAACCATCCCGGAGACATCCCAGGCCAGGCTGGACAGGGCTCTGAGCAACCTGAGCTGCTGAAGATGTCCCTGATGGCCGAGGGGAGTTGGACCAGATGGGCTGTGAATGTCACTTCCAACTCCAACTACTTTGTGATTCCAGGATTCAGTGACAGGAAAGACTGGATGCATCGATGCTGATAACCAGCAAAGGTCTTGTCTGGCTTGTGCGAGCCAGGCCGGCAGCTTCACCCAGCAGCTCTCCCCACCCGAGTGGAGAGCTGACCCACTTGTGTGCAACCGACCCTGCCCCTGCCCCACAGTGCCCAGAGGATGCTGCCCAGGGCCACAGGATGGACATTTGTGGGGGAGTATTGGGAGCACTGGGAGGTTTACTGGGAGCACTGGGGGTTTACTGGGACTTCTTGGAGGTTTCCTGGGAACAATGGGGGTTGCTGGGATCACTGGAGAGGATAGTGGGGGTTACTACGTACACTAGAAAGATTAGTGGGGGAGTACTGGGAATACTGGGAGGGTTACTGGGAGCATGTGGGGTTGCCTGAGTGTTACTGAGAGTACTAGGTGGTTACTGGGAGCACTGGGAGGGCTACTGGGAACACTGGGGGTTTACTGGGAGTCCTTGCAGGATTACTGGGAACAATGGGGGTTGCTGTGAGCACTGGAGGGGTTAGTGGGGGCCACTGGGTGAGCTGGGGAGGTGTCTGGGAACACTGGGGGTTGCTGGGGAGTTACTGGGAGCACTAGGTGGTTACTGGGAGCACTGGGAAGGTTACTGGGAACAGTAGGTTTATTAGTGGCGGGTTTCTGGGAACACTGGGAGGGTTCCTGGGAGCGCTGGGGGTTTACTGGCAGTTCTTGCAGGATTACTGGGAACATTGGGGGTTGCTGGGGCTTTCCTGGGAGGGTTATTGGGACTGTAACTGGGAACATTAGAAGGATTAGCGCGGGGTTTTTGGGAGCATTGTGGGGGTTACTGGGAACATTCCAGTTGGTGGGGGTTTACTGGGAGCACGAGGCGGTTGCTGGGAGCACTGGGAGTGTTATTGGGAGCACTGAGGGTTTATGGAGAATTTTTGGAGGATTACTGGGAACAACGGGGGTTGCTGGGAGCACTGAATGGGTTAGTGTGGGTTACTGGGAGCACTGGAGGGGTTTGTGGGAGCATTACTGGGAGCACTGGAGGGGTTAGTGGGGGTTACTGGGAGCACTGGAGGGTTGCTGGAAGCACTGGAGGGGTTAGTGGGAGCATTACTGGGAGCACTGGAGGGGCTAGTGGGGGTTACTGGGGGCACTGGAGGAGTGAGTGAAAGAATTACTGGGAGCACTGAAGGGGTTACTGGAAGCACTGGAGGGGTCAGTGGGAGCATTACTGGGAGCACTGGAGGGGTTAGTGGGAGGGTTACTGGGAGCACTGGGAGTGGTCAGTGGGAGGGTTACTGGGAGCACTGGAGGGGTCAGAGGGAGGGTTACTGGGAGCACTGGGAGCATTAGGGTGACACTGCTGTGGGTGTCCATCACAACCCACCAGCTCAGGGCGAGGACGTTGCCGAGGCCTCTCCAGCAGCTGAGAGCGGCCTCAGTCACAGGCCCTGCTTGTCGTGGGGGTTTGAACTCCCCTGATGTTTCTGGAAGGACGACTCAGCCAGACACAGCCCAGGAGGTTCAGCAAGTGCATCCATGGGAACTTCCTGATGCAAAGGGTGGAGGAGCCGACCAGGAGAGGAGCTGCTGGACCTCATCCTCACTAACAAGGAGGGGCTGGTTGAGGCGGTAAAGGTTGAGGGCTGCCTTGGCTGCAGCGACCATGAGATGGTGGAGTTCAGGATCTCGTGTGGCAGGAGCAGGATAGCAAGCAGAATTGCAACCCTGGATTTCAGCAGGGCAAACTTTGGCCTTTTCAGGCAATTGCTGGGGGAAATCCCGTGGGCAAGGCTGCTTGAAGGAAAATCCATAAATCCATGGGTCCGGATGGGATGCACCCGCAGGTGCTGAGGGAGCTGGCTGAGGTCATTGCTGGGTCACTCTCCATCATCTTTGCTAAGTTGTGGCAAATGGGAGAGGTGCCTGAGGACTGGAGGGAAGCAAATGTCACTGCAGTCTTCAAAAAGGGCAAGAAGGAGGAGCCGGGGAACTCTAGACCGGTCAGCCTCACCACCATCCCTGGGAAACTGATGGAACGACTTCTCCTTGGTGCCATCTCAAGGCATATCAGGGAGAAGAGGGTCATTAGGGGTAGTCAACATGGCTTCACCAAGGGGAAGTCGTGCTTGACCAACCTCATTGACTGTTATGAAGACATAACGAGGTGGATACATGATGACAAAACAGTGGATATGGTCTACCTTGACTTCAGCAGAGCCTTTGACGCAGTCTCCCACAGCATCCTCACAGCTAAACTGGGGGAGTGTGGTCTGGATGAGCGGGTAATGAGGTGACTGTGAAATGGCTGAAGGGAAGAAGCCAGGGGGTCGTGGTCAATGGGGCAGAGTCCAGTTGAGGCCTGTATCCAGTGCAGTGCCTCAGGGGGCAGTGCTGGGGCCTGTAGTATTCAATAAATTCATCAGTGACTTGGATGAGGAAATAGAGTGATTGTCAGCAAGTTTGCTGAGGACACCAAGCTGGAAGGAGTGGGTGACACTGGGAGCTGTGCGGCCATCAGAGACCTGGACAGGCTGGAGAGCTGGGCAGGGAAAATGTAATGGAATAGAACAAGGGCAAGTGTAGAGTATTACATCTGGGCAAGAAGAACCCCAGGTTCCAGTATAAGTTGGGGAAGGACCTGTTGGAGAGCAGCGTAGGGGAAAGGGACCTGGGGGTCCTGGGGACAGCAGGGTGACCATGAGCCAGCACTGGGCCCTTGTGGCCAGGAAGGCCAATGGTACCTGGGGTGGGTTAGAAGGGTCAGTAGACCAGAGAGGTTCTCCTGCCCCTCTGCTCTGCCCTGGGGAGACCACACCTGGAACATTCTCATACCAATTTATTTTTTACTAGCAAGAATACAATGCTGGCAAGAAGTATCTCTGCAGAGCAGACACAACTAACATTACTGATTACTTGAGGCTGTCTCAAAGTTGTGCCCCTGGAGCCTGAGAGACACCTGGAGAAGCCCAGAGGGGACAGAGAAAGGGACATCATGTGCTGCTCCTGTTCTGCTGCGCTGGGCTGGGCTCCTGGGACACAGGGAGCTCATGGCAGCAGCAGCGCTGCAGAGAGACAGCTCTGCCCAGGAGCAGCTCCTCTGCACACGCAGCAGGGCTGAGGGCTCTGCCTGCAGCACCGAGGGCACAGGAGCCAGGCACAGAGAGGGAAACGCAGTCTGGGCTGGGAGGATGCTGAGAGTTCACTGGAAATGAAATCCTCTCAGATATGAAGCCTGTGGCTGCAGGGCATTGCATCTGCAAATCTTGGTAGGATCTCAGAAAGCTGTCACATTGCAGAGCCTGCGAGAGATGTAAGTACAGCTCTCAGAGATTCTCTGATCAGAGGAGAGGATGTGCTGCAGAGCAGGGATTGCCTTCTGCACTGTCAGTGACAAGACGTGAATGCTGCGTTCTCCCCAGGGTGGCTGTGGGGTGTAAATGTAAATGTGCAGGCAGGGGTGCCCAGGGCTGTCCTGCAGAGCAGGGTCCCTGCACCCCAGGGCTGTGCCGGGCAGGGACTCTGCCGCCTGCCAGGGTCAGCGCTCAGCCTGCCCGGGAGATCCCAGCAACACCGAGGGGAGAAGCTGTGGGGGGAAGGAGCGACCCCCAGCAGGGCAGGGTCCTTCTGCTGCTGGGTTCTCCGTGGGTCGGGGCTGCTCACAGCTCCAGCTCACTCCAGAATATTGACAAGAGGAGGTTTCAAGGAGAAGAAGACAAAGAGTACTACAAAGATAATGAACCTCCCTGAGTCTGTGTTTTCAGTCTCCTACTCTGGGGAATGGGTGGTGATTAAGGCAGTTCTTAATTTTAAACAAACACTTGAGACACATGAACTGCAGTAGGTCTTCAAGAGAATCCTGACATGCCTTGCCTCTCCTCTGCCTATGCAGAACCAGCATCACCTTTGCTGGACACCTTACACTTAATCTGACCTGTCCTGATTTCCAGCCTGCAAACAGGAAGATGCCCCCAGGCAGTGCCCTGTGAACAGGCAGGATCTGTAGGGCCAGGGGGAGGGCACAGAGGGTGGGATGGTCTGGGAGCACTGACAGGGAAGAGACATGGACAGGGAAACACCTCCCAGGGGAGAATCTCCAGGCAGCAGGGAAATGATCAGAAATGAGAGGAAACTGAACCCGGAATGGTTATGGGAAGGAGAAGAGAGAAAAGTCCCTGTGATCTCCTGTAGTGCAGATCCTCCTGTGAGCAGCCCCCTGGCCTCCTGTCCCACCCAGCAAAGCCTCTGCCCTTAGGGCCGGGGGCTCCAAGGCATGAAGCAGCTCCTGTGCAGCCAGAGCTCCAGTTCCTCTGCAGAGCACAGGGGCTGAGAGCAGCTGCCCGGCAGTGTTGGTGTCTGGGAGGTGCTGCACAGCTGGGGAAGGGTGACGCTGTCTGAGTGCCCGGCTGCCTCTGCCCTGGCCTCTCTCACACCCACCCTCACCGCATTTTCCTTCTTGCTGCCCTGCTCTGGGTCACTGCTGTTGGGATCTTGTTCTTGCTGTCAGGCTCTCTGGGGATGGCAGTTTCAGCTGCAGAGTCACAGCCTGAGCTTGTGGGTCCTTTCCTGCAGGTGTGTCCATGGGCACACGTGTCCCAGCTTTGCTCTGACCTGTGGGCTGTGGGCAATGCAGTCTGCGGGGCTGGGGAATGAGCTGAGTCTCCCTCAATCAAATGCCATCATCAGGACTGTTGATTGTCTCCTTGACTTTTCTTTCCAAGCTGTGAGCTTCCCTCCAGGATGTAAACGTGTCCTATAGCATCTCTGTGTTATCTGAAAGCCCCATGGAGATGCACAGAGATGCTGTGACAGAGAAACTGCTTTTGGGTTTGTGAAATTAGCTCTGTGTGTCCTGGGCTCAATGTGGGGTACTGAGACCTTAGGGAAGGCTGACACATGTCATGGTCTGAGGTGGATCCCTCTGCTCTCTGCAGTGCCTGGTGGCTTTTCAGGGTAACATGGGAGTGTGATCAGGCTCCATCTCAGAAAGGTGCCAGCCCAGGGCAGATGGAGCAAGACAGAGGGACAGAGCAGCTGCCCTCACTCTGCACTGACCCACAGGCATCCTCTGGTCTCGCAGGACTCGCTCTGTTCTCCCTGAGTGCAGCAGAAATGCTGAGGGTTTCTGACACCCAAGAACACTCCCCAGGGTGGGAGGGGAGAAGGAGCTGTAGAAACGCCACCCCTCTCAAACTCAGTTTCTCAGGCCTGGGGGTACAGATGCTGACAGTCCCTTCTGCACCAGGAGCGGTTCCAGCTGACAAAGCTGAACCCCAGGACTGGCCCCTGCTCACCCGATCACACAGGGTCAGGCTGACTCCTCAGGAGCCCCTGGGCAGAGACCCTGCTCTTCATTGCACACTCATCAAGCACCAACGAGGGCTCCAGCCAGGATGTTCTCCTGGAAAAGGAAAAGTGTCTCTTTGTGTGACAGGGTGGGAGGGTCAGTGGGAAATGGGTTTGATTATTCCCAGAGAAGTCTCATCTAAACCTTCACTATCTTTTCTTCCTATGACAGGTCCTCATGCCCACAGGCAGCAAATGTCCAACAGCAGCTCCATCACCCAGTTCCTCCTCCTGCCGTTCACAGACACACGGGAGCTGCAGCTCTTGCACTTCTGGCTCTTCCTGGGCATCTACCTGGCTGCCCTCCTGGGCAACGGCCTCATCATCACCACCATAGCCTGGGACCAGCACCTCCACACCCCCATGTACTTCTTCCTGCTCAACCTCGCCCTCATTGACATGGGCACCATCTCCACCATTCTCCCCAAGTCCATGGCGAATTCCCTCTGGGATTCCAGGGCCATCTCATACTTGGGATGTGCGACACAGCTCTTTTTGTTTCTCTTCTTGATCACAGCAGAGTTTTATCTCCTCACAGTCATGTCCTACGACCGCTACGTTGCCATCTGCAAACCCCTGCACTACGGGACCCTCCTGGGCAGCAGAGCTTGTGTCCACATGGCAGCAGCTGCCTGGGCCACTGGGTTTCTCAATGCTCTGCTGCACACGGCCAATACATTTTCACTGCCCCTGTGCAAGGGCAATGCCCTGGGCCAGTTCTTCTGTGAAATCCCCCAGATCCTCAAGCTCTCCTGCTCAGACGCCTACCTCAGGGAACTTGGGCTTGTTATATTTGGTGCATCTGTATTCTTTGTATGTTTTGTGTTCATTGTGGTGTCCTATGTGCAGATCTTCAGGGCCGTGCTGAGGATCCCCTCTGAGCAGGGACGGCACAAAGCCTTTTCCACCTGCCTCCCTCACCTGGCCGTGGTCTCCCTGTTCATCAGCACTGGCACGTTTGCCCACCTGAAGCCTTCCTCTATTTGCTCCCCCTCCCTGGACCTGGTGGTGTCTGTTCTGTACTCAGTGGTGCCTCCAGCAGTGAACCCCCTCATCTACAGCATGAGGAACCAGCAGCTCAAAGATGCCCTGTGGAAACTCTTGACTTAGTGTTTTCTGAAGCAATAAACTGCCCATCTTTTTCTACATAAGAGTTTTAATGTAACTAATTACAGAACCAGCCTTTCATCTTTATTTTTTCTTGTTGATGGTGGTTTTATTGTGATAATGTTGTCATCCCCCATTCACTGCCTGCTTTTCTCGTATAACTACTGTCCATGATCTCATGTATTTAAACAAAATAAAGGGCCATGTCGCGATTTATTTTCATGGTATCCTTCCTGCAAAGCCTGTTTGGAGCTGCAGGGACAGTTCCTGTGATGGGTGGAAGGGAAAAGAGTCCATCGTGGCAGCCCTGCCAGGGAGCAGCAGCGCTTGTTCTTCCAGAGCTGTTCTGGTTCCACTCCCACACTCTCCTTCTCATCCCTGGTGTTGGTGCAAGGCCTGAGTGCTCTGGCAGCTTGGTCACCGTCCTGCTGTGTGTCAGTGCTGTGAGCGCAGGCAGGGACAGGCAATGGGCACTGCTGTGACAGAGCTGGCCTCAGTAACAGTACTTGCACAAGGAAAAGTGACCTTCTTTGGGTGGTGCATGATGGTTTATATCTTCTTGCAATGTTTCTCTCAAGCTTATTCCTACAAAAGTCACCCACTTATAAAACGCCATTGTGCATCTGAGCAGTGTGTGTGTGCGGGGCTGGCATGCAGCAGTGTCCTCTCACAGCCAGGCTCCTGCCAGAGACCTGCAGGACCAGCAGAGCAGGGGCTGGGCTGTGCCCGTGTTCACTGGAAACACTTCAGAATCTGCCCCAGGGCATCATCATGGACTGGCCCCTCACAACCACCATTTCCAGCACTGGCCTCTCTCCCCAGCTCACCGAGGTTGTTCTTCCCTCCACGGAATTACAGTGAATGAGCAGGTCAGCAGTCCATGTTTGCATTGTACATATGAGATGCGAGCATGCACATCATGTGCATGAGATGGCATGAACCTGAGTGAGCAGAAACACCATCAGCTACTCCTGGGAGTTCCATGACGGCCTGCGGGACAGACAGTGTCTCGAGGTCACTTCACATTGGGAGTAACAGCCCACGGGAAACCACCCATTGGGATCTTCTTCCTTGAACTGAGGTCCCCGTGTCCATTCCTCATGATGTGGGGCTGAGGTGCCTCCCATCCGTTTGGGGTAGCAACAGGAGGCCAGAGGTACAATGTGACTCCTGTCTCTGTGAGTAAAAGGGACAGACTCTGTCTCTGAACATCCCTGGGTGCATAAGGAGTCCACGAGGCCAGCTCTGATGGAACCCTGGCATTTCTGTGTGTGACTCCAGGAACAAGCCCAGTGGCCCAGTGAGATTCATCTCAGCTGCTAGGACGGCTCATTGCAAGTGCTCCTGTCTGCTACATCACCCTTGCCCTTGATTCTGGATTGTGCTTTCAAAAGTGACAGCAGAATCAGAGAAGTTCTGAGGTCCTTGGGAAAGGAAGATGTCAAGCCCATCTTCAAGAAGGGCCTGAAGGAGGATTTGAAGAATTAAGGGCTGGTCAGCCTACCTCTGTCCCTGGGGAGGGGATAGGCAGCATCTTCCTGCACCAGTTTCCGGGAACCTGAAGGACAAGGAAGGCATTGCTGAAGCCAAATGAGTCGAAAGCCCAGTGAGTCACAAGAAATGCTCTGGACCCATTCCAGAGCTTTAGACCCCCAGGAAAGAGCTCAGTGACAGTGCAGCCCATCCAGTTGCATCTGTGTCCCTCACTGAGCAGCACAACCAGTGTGCAGTCACCCCATGGTCCTGCAGCCAACCTGCTCTGCAGAGCATCAGTGCCAGGCTGGGGCCCTGTGGGGAGCACAGGATGGGGCCAGGAGCACCAGAGCAGATCAGAGGAGGGATGGGGGAGATGAGACAGGAGCTGTCCTGGGCTGGAAATTGCCTTGGGGAGAAAAATGCTGGTGTTCAGCTGCCCCAAGATAACACCCAGAGTTAACGGTGCAGGGCCAGAAGTCCTTGCTGTCCTGGTGCTTCACCAGGCCTGGGAAGTAGCTGGAGAAGGATTGGTGTCCTCCACTTGCCATCTCTTAGTGTATTTTACCTCCTAAAGGGTGTAATGGAAAGCAAGTCTGGGACCCTGTGTCCGGACCTGCACTGCAGAAAGTATTCACCCAGAAGCCACACCATTTTGCTCTGGTACTTCAGTCCTGGTGCTCATCACATGTCCTTGAGACAAACTTATGCACCCCTCTTGTCAACCTTACCCCAAAAGTCACCCCTAGACAAGGTTCCTGAGCTGGGGCTGAGCTGGAGAACTGGGGTCCAGCTGTGACCAGAGGAAGCACAAGGCCTGTCCTGGGTCCTCTAAAGGGCTGGCAGCCTCTGTGATCTCCACCAGAAAAGGCAGCGTGCAGGAAACTATAGACGATCCCCATGCCCATTGGAGGCCCTTAGGAAGAGTTCCTCTCTCCAAATATCCAACCCAGCTTGCTGCTGCATGAACAACCAGGAGAAACTGGCCCTGGACCCTCATGCCAGACCCCATCTCCTCCACCCATACAGGCAGTGCTCTCCCCCTTGTCACTGAGGTGGTTCCAGGGGACACAAAATGGGAAGAGATGTTGGGTAGGGATATGGTGTCCTTCAGTGCTCCTCATGGTGCGTCCTGCTGGGCTTTGTGCCACTGGTCACAACCCTCTGAGCCTGGATGTTCAGCCAGTTCTCAGTGGTGCTAAACAGGAACATGCCCATGAGCACATTGGGCTGCACTGGGAGGAGCGTGGCCACCCAGACAAGGGCAGTTATTGCCCATCGTGACTCAGCACTGCTGTGGTCACATCTGGAGCCGTGTGTCCCAGTGAGAGGTTCCCCATTTTGGAGGAACGGGAGGAGCTGTCGTGTGGCCAGGGAAAGTCTGGGTCATGTGTGGAGATGTTGAGAGACCCAAACTTCTTTAGCCTGCTGAAGGGGAGCCTGAGGAAACGTGCTGGTTTTACTGAAATTGAGTTAATTTTCTTCATGCATTTTGAACCTCTCTCCTTCACAGCCAGTACAGTCTTTCGTTTAGATTTACTATGAGAATAATGAGATAACGCTGTTTCTTCCCTGGGATTGAGTTCATTTTGTCTTTTAACAGCTTTACAGTGTTTGAAATTTACTATGAAAGGAATGTCAGAACTCACTGATATCTTGACTGTTGTCAGGGAAACCAAGGACTTCTTTGGCCATCCAGCTGTGGATGCAAATTGGCAGGAGGGGACACAGACAGGACAGCACCTGGATTGACATGCAGGCTGATCAATGAAATATTCCCTATGATTAGCGCCATGCTCAGTCTAAAGCTGCAGCCAACTTTTAGGGCTTGTTACATCCATTACTTTGGGTTTTCCAGTTGATTTGGTCAGTTCCATTCAGAAGTTTCATTCTGTCAGGAGTTCGATGTCAGTTCGGCCTTTTGCCATTCTGCCATTTTGCTGTTGGCCTTTGGGCCTTTCTGCCTGTTGCCCTTTTGCTCTCTCTTGCCTGCATGGGCTGTTCAGGACCAAGGTGCTACCTTCTGCAGGACTGGCTGCTCTGTGTGACTATTTATCTATTTTTATTTAATTTACCTTAACTATTGTCACAGAAAACAAGGACTTCTCTGGAGTCCAGCTGCAGGTGCAAATTGGCAGGAGAGGGCACAGACAGGACAATCAACAAGCTATTCTCTACCATTAGCATCATGCTCAGTATAAAGCTGGAGATGCCTTTTCCAGCCCGTTATTTTTGGTTTTCCGGCTACATTGCTTAGCTCTGTTCGGAAGTTCCATTCTATTGGGAGTTCAGCGTTAGTTCAGTTTTACGATGTTTTGCGGTTTTTCAATTGGCCCTTGGGCCTCTCTGCCTTTTGCACTTGTACTTTCTCTTGCTGGGATCAGCTGTTCAGGACCAGGGTGCTCTCTTCTTTTGGGCTGCCCCTTCAGCACAATGGGAGTTCTGTGGAATATGGCACTGAGTGTCATATATTTTACTTTCCGTATATCTTAGTACAAGTATATTATTAATAGTAATGTATTCTTTTTATTGTCTTATTAATTTTTTTTGTCTAAACCCACAAGTTTCTCCCTTCCCATTCACTTCTCTCCCTTATCCCACCTGGGGACTGGGAGCAGGATGTGAGCAGCTCTCATGGTCTTAGTTGGTGGCTGTGGTAAATCCATGACAAGAAAGGGCAGTAGTAGCTTCAGAAATCTTGAAAATCACTTTCCAAGATGACACCTTTTATTTTATTTTATTCTACTATTTTTGGTAGAGGTAACAGCATGAGAAAGGAAAATGATCAGAAACTGCAGCTCTGGATGTCCAGAGTGGACCTCAGGATAAAGAAATGTCATTCTGAGCACAGTGCTGTGGTCATTCAGAGGGCCTCTGGATCAGCCACGGCTTTGTGTTTCCAGGAACAGCTGGTGCGGATGGAGAGACAGCAGCACAGGTGGGGACACAGTGGGCTGAGAACAAGGTGGGGAAGCGCATGGGGTGTCTGCAGCCTGTGGGGAAACAGCCACAGGCATGGGACAGTGCAGGATGGACTGTGGTGGAGATGGCCAAGGGTGACACTGGATGTCCCTGCAAGAGCCAAGGTCTTTGTCCCCTTGGCTATGGCTGATGTCCCTGCCACCGAGGCCTAAGAAGAGACACATCATTGTCATGGCCATGGCTCCCCATTGCCTCCTTGCACCCCCATGCAGGCCAGGAGGTGTCACACATTGCCCTGCACTGGGCATCGCACTCCCCACATCCCCAGGAAGAGCCCTGAGCCACCTGTGAGGGACAGGATCTCCCTTCCCAGGGGCAGGGGCTCAAGGCTTGGCCATTGTCCTTCATCAGACAAACCAAGGGCTTTCTCAGCATCAGAGCTGCTGCACTTTGCCTTTGCCTGATGCAATCACTGCCTCCAATTATCTGCTCTAACGAGTCCCTGGGGAGGCTTTGTCAGTAACAGCCCTCAGTGGGCCCATTAATGCTTCAAGGTACTTTGGGGTTTGTTCTGACTTGGACTTCTTGAGCAGATTCTTCAGTCTGTCCTTGGTATCTGAGGTTCACGGACTCAGCACCAAATACGCCACGGGGCTCATTAAAACACAGAAAGCCCTAATTAGCGATGTTTCTTTCTGTAATTTCCTTCAAATCTTCCAGACTTGTAGGACTAATGGGAGAGGTTTCAATGGGACACTTAGTGATGAAGGTTTCAAAGAAGATTTCATAAAGGAGGTTTCTTTCTTTCCAGGGTGTTTTCTGTCTATTTTCAGTGTATGGAAGAAGTGACAGCAGCATTCTACACTGGACATTGATCCCGAGTGTCTCCTGAAGACATCTGGACAGGCAGGAGAACAGTCCTTGAGGCTGGACACTGTATGGACAACCTGGCTCCTCACCCCCACCCCCAGTCTGACGGTTCCCTCATTGGCCACCAGAGACTGCATCACTTTTCCTCCATCAGACTTCTCCACTGAGCTCTGCAGGAGATGCTGCAGCTCCTGTGCACCAGCTCCACCTGCTCTCCTGTGCAAACACTGCACAGTTCAATAAACAGCAAAACACTTTCCTCAGCTGTGTGTGTAAGCTGGATCTGGTGAGGTCCAGCATCCACAAGGGACACCCACACAAGAACTGGTTTAGACAGAGAGATAGGAGAGGATAGAAATAAACACAATGAACGTGTTGACTGCCATGTTAATTAGAGCTCTGAAGAATGGGGCAAGTTTGTGACTCCCTGAAGCTCAAAGCAGAAACCAGACAGCTGAGAGGCCACTGAATGACCAAAGAGCAAGTGGAGGAGAAACCTGAGAGCACTGGGAAGGGCAAACGTCCAGACAGTGCTGGAAAGTTGTCCTTGGACAGGGACATTTAATCAGGAGAGGTGGGAACTCCTGAATGACGAGGGAGATGAAATCATAGAGTGTTGGTAATAGAAGTACAGGGGAAGACCAGTGTTTCTTCTCCAATCATTAGTACACTTCCAGGCAGACATCAGTCATCAGCTGTCTCACCATAAACAGCCAGGGCCATTTTAGGGGCCCAGTGTACCTGAGGTGCTGGCCTGGGATTGGCATCTATCACACAGGACCTGGGGAGACCAGAGCACCTTGCAGTGCAGGTGGAGCCTGGGCAGGGGTTCCCGGGGCATCTACACTGGCACCAGGTGTTTGTGTCCCTGGAGCTGAAGACATTTGTGTCCTAAACCCATGCCCAGTTCTGGAGAACTCTTTCCTTTCCAAAGAAAAGAGACTCCCCTACAAAGACTTATAAATAAATAAATAAATAAATAAATAAATAAATAAATAAATAAGCAAATAAATAAATTAATACCTAAGTAAATAAATAAATAAGTAAACCAGTAAATCAGTAAATAAATAAATAAATCAGTAACTAAATAAATTAGTAAATAAGTAAATAAGTAAATAAATACTTAAATACATAAATAAATACATAAATACATACATGAATAAACAGAAAGAAAGAAAGAAAGAAACAAACAAAGAAACAAATAAACAAAGAAAGAAACAAAGAAAGAAAAAGAAGGTTGACACGTTCCTTTGCTTTGGATCTTTGTCTTCAGTTCTTCTTATTTTAATATCCATTGACATCAACTGACATCTGATGGGCCTGCAGGCATGAAGCCAAGATCATGTTGTGTCTTGCACAGCGCCCCATGCCCTCTAAACCTTCCCTGCCCAGGACTCCTCACACGTTGCCCAGAGCGAGTCACACTGAGGGGTTGGCTGGTTCACGGGCTGAGATGTTGGTTTAGATGGTCACCTACAGCACAGGTGGATCCTGCCCCATCATCGCCTGCTCTGCTCCAGTCTGAAACAGAGCCCAACATCACAGTGGGATCATGAGAGAAATGAGGTTGAAGGGACCTCAGGAGTCTGCAGTCCAACCTGTCACCAACTGGGTCACACCAAGGTGTTCAAGCCTTGATTCAGTCAGAGCTTTAGCAGGTCTAGAGAAGTGATCATCCCTTTGTACTGGGCACTGGTGAGGCTGCACCTTGAATCCTGGGGTCTGTTTTAGGCCCCTCATGGCAAGGAAGACATTGAGGTGCTGGAGAGAGTTCAGAGGAGGGTGACAAGGCTGGTGAAGGGTCTGGAGCACCAGTCTGATGAGGAACGCTTGAGGGAGCTGGGGCTGTTCAGCCTTGAGAACAGGAGGCTGAGGGGAGACCTTATTACTCTCTACAGCTGCCTGAAAGGAGGTTTTATCATGGAGGGTGTTGGTCTCTTCTCCCAAGTAGCAAGTGATAGGACAAGAGGAAATGGCCTCAAGTTGCACACGGAGAGGTTTAGATTGGATATGAGGAATAAATTCTTCATGGAAACCACCAGTGATGTTCCTTAGGACTCAGTCCTAGGGCCAGGTCTGTCCAATATTTTTATCAATAATCTGGATGCAGGAATTTAATGCACCATTAGCAAATTTTCTGATCATACCATCCTCGGAGGTGCTGATGACTATCCTGAGGGACAAGGAGCCTTGCGGAACGATCTAGATAGATTGGAGCATTAGGCAATGATCAACGGCATAAAATCTAACAAGTCCACCTGCCGGATTCTGCACCTAGGATAAAGTAATGCCAAGGACAAGTCTAATGGGGAGAGGATTGGCTGGAGAGCAGCCCTGCAGAAAGGAGCCTTGGGGCGCTGGTTGACAGGAGGCTCAACAAGAGTCAGCAGTGTGTGTCCTGGCAGCCAAGAGTGCAAATCCCATCCTGGGGTACATCAGACAGAGCAGAACCAACCGCTCAAAGGAGGTGATTATCCTGCTGTATTCAGAGTTGCTGTGGCCTCACCTTGAGTGCTGTGTGCAGTTCTGGGCCCCACGATTTGACAAGGATGTTGAAGTATTCCAATGTGTCCAGAGAGCAACAAAGCTGGTGACCGACCGGAAGGCATGTCCTCTGAGGAGTGTCTGAGCAATCTGCATTTCTCTAGTTTGGAGAGAAGGAAGCTGATGAGCAAGCTCATTGCCCTCTAAAAGTTCCTGAGGAGGGAAGTGTATAGGGAAGTGCTGATCTCTTGTCCCTGGTATCCAGTGACAGGACATGTGGGAATGGTGCAAACCTGGGTCAGAGGAAGTTCAGACTTGACCCTCTACTGAGAGTGTGGTCAGATACTGGAACAGACTTCTGAACGATAGGATGAGGGGCAACGGGCACAGCATAGGAGGTCCCATCTGAATATTAGGAAAAACCTCTTTACTGTGAGGGTGCCTGATCACTGGAACAGGCTGTCCAGAGAGGTTGTGGAGTGTCCTCCTCTGGAGACATTCAAAACCCGCCTGGACACCTTCCTGTGCCATCTGCTCTGGGCGAACCTGCTTTAGCAGGTGGGTTGGGCTAGATGATCTCCAGAGGTCCCTTTCAAGCCCAACCATTCTGTGATTCTGTGACAGCTGGTTGATGCCCCAAGCCTCAGCATTCAAGAGGCATTTGGCCAATGCACTTACTACCCTGTTTTAACTTTAGATCAGCCTTGAATTGGTCATGCAGTGGGACTAGATGGTCATTCCAGGACCCTTACAGCTGAACTATACCTCACTTCCCTTCTTCCCTTTCTCCTCCTTTCCCTAGCAGGGGGAAGCTGCAAAGCCCCCCCACCACAGCCCCACCCAGCACCCTTTGCAGGAAGCCTTTGGGGTGCTGGCCCCAAGGCAGTGCCGGTGGCCAGGAGTTCCAGGGGCCTGTCCCTGCCCTTGGTGGCCACGTGCTGGGCACAGCTGCTGGCTGTCCCTGATGCCTTCTCTGCCGTTTGGCTCTCCAGGACAAAGCTCCTGCTCTTCTCTCCAGTCATGGCAGAAACCAGCCCTGCAACCAAGAGAAGAGCCCTGGTAGCTGTCCCCTCTCTGCACCAGAGCTGATGTCCATGAGGCCCCACAGCGAGGAGGACCAGGCTCACAAAGCCTTTTCTGAGGGGATAACAGGATGGTTTCAACCACTGCAGCGTGGAGAAAATCCCCAGTGTGACCAGAGCCATAGGCTGCGCTGGACAGTGCCAACAGACCACCATGGAAATAAGACTCGCTTTGAATCCATTCCCAAAGCACAGCCAGGCAAATGATGACTCTTCCCAAATGAGCAAAAAGAGTCCATTGCTGCTACTGCAGTAATGTTTCCTTTTCTACCCAAACCAAGATCCACAGTTGGCCATCTGTACAGGGGATGCAAAATGCACTTCAGCTGCAGGGTAAACCTTCCACACCTCCTGTGTGACTTGCACCTTTCTCGGAGTTATTTGCCTATCTTGATTGGTGGGAAGAGGTTCAGAACTTATGGAAAGCCTTTAAGAGATATTCTTTGGAGTACTCAAAGAGTAAGGAAGCTACTGCCATTTTGGACATTTGCGTCAAAACTCATACACACATGGCATAGTGTGTGGTGTGTGACATGGATTTCATTTTCTCCATGTTCTCCTGTTTAGTAATGCCTGAGATCTTTGCTTTGGAAAAAACGTACCTAAACAAAAGAATCTGAGAACAAAAGTTCTGATCAG